>NW_027453838.1:1082500-1163869 GCF_040206685.1 Ascaphus truei | reverse complement strand
ACTTTAGGGCGCCCATCGTGGAGTGAGCGTCTGGCGAGCGAGAAATTCAAACTGACCATTGGAAATCGTGCTATGGGGCTCAGACCCGGCAATGGCTCCCTGGCGAGCCCCATACGTCCCGCTGGGTAGGTGCCTTAGCGTCTCGGGTAAACAAAGGGTCTGCACTGCCGAGAACCAGTTCTCCGTACCTGAATCACAACCCTTCCCCACTCACCATAGTCAAGGTACTAAGCCGCTCCCGATCTCTGACACAAACCGGCATTTCTCTGCATGCATCTTAGCTAAGTGAATTACTGTGTCTGCATGCAGAGAAATGCTAACACAAAAGGACAGTGCTGGTTGCCTTACTAACTGTATGGGAACAATCCCTGTTCCCCAAGACACAGTTTCCCCCCTTCCAAATATCACACAGTGATATAGCTCTCATCTGGAATAGGTTACACACAATACTTTACATTCCAGGCAAAATGAGCCTTACAGAGGTGACCATTACACACGGCTTTGTGGCAGCCAGACGGGCTTCACCTTTATTATGTGAGGGGTGCTGCACTGGAACCAATCAATAAACTGGTCAATGGTAGCAGCGGCTACAGGCGGGAGCTCGGCAATGGATTCCCCGGATAGCAGAATATCCCCCGCTGGGCTTGGTGCCGTTATATCTGGAGGAACATTCAAATACTCCGATTTTCAGGCAGATGCCTCCCCCCCTCCGCCCCCCCCCCCGAGTTGTGTGCAGGGCTAGTAACTCCTCTATGGACGTGGCCTTAGCCAGCATGCACACACATAAATCTGGGTTTGTTATCCAAATGGGTGTGGGTGAAGTGCTTAAGACATTGTTAGTCAGGAGGGGTGTGTACTCTGGTTTAGGGAACGATGACTCGAGGAGCGGAGCCTTTGTTCATCCCAGACTCTTAGTAGTCTTTCTCTGTGGTAGGTATCAGGCCGGCCCTGGAGCCGTTGCTGGGTATTGGCCCTGTCGGCATGATTCCTGGTGGTCATTTTGAATTTCCCATTGTGCTTAAGCCTGCACCTTTGGGCTGTGCTTGAAACACTTTGTCACGGGAGACCATGACAATTACACCGGGGATCCGTATACTAGACAGAACTGCAGAGTTGAACAAAAGGGAATGCATTAGAACATTTCACAAACCTCTAGTACAGGCCTGCACAACTCCAGTCCTCGAGGGCCGCAAACAGGCCAGGGTTTCAGGATATCACTACTTCAGCACAGCTGGCTCAATTAGTGGCTCAGTATGACTGAGACACTAATTGAGCCAGTTGTGCTGAAGTAGGGATATCCTGAAAATCTGGCCTGTTTGTGGCCCTCGAGGACTGGAGTTGTGCAGGCCTGCTCTAGTACATAAAACATATACACAAACTCACCCAACGCGGGGAACAACAAACAACCTAAAGTCCTACGTGTGGGGACATCTGTCTTGAATATTTACCCTCATCCACATTCCCAAATTTGTGCCACTGTCCTTGGTAGTATGGGCAGCACTGGTTTGCTCTCCATGAACCAGCATTTTCAAAGTTTCTTCCATTGCTTCCCTCCGGATCACCCATTAACGACTTTGAATATGTAATGTGTCCACTTTGGCTTTCTGATAACTCTGGAGCCAAAGCCGGGTTCCCACTTGTATATCCCTCAGTCACCATTCACCACCATGGAGGAAGAATAGGGCCGGCTAATCCCAGGGCGGATAGTCTTCAGGGTCCAATCAGTGAGTGAAGGCTCGCCTGCATCGGACCAATCCTTAGTGACGGCGGGTTACAAGACTTCCAGTACAGCCCACAGGGCATGCTTAAGTTTAGCGGGGCATTTGAATAGACCAATGGGAATCACAACAACAGGGCACATTCCCGGCAACGGTTCCCTATGTCCGCTCAAAAGCCCCTGAAGGTTTAGGCGACTCAGTGTCTGGACCAAACACTGGTTCCCCTGCGGGGAGCCACTTTTCCCACATCTGAGTCCAGAGCCCTGCCACGCTCGATAATATTTCAGGCCACTCGCCTTATCTTGCCCAAGATCTCTTGTGTTTAGATTGGATACTGATATACCAATTATCCGCACATTTAACATATTTAACATTGGTTAACTCCTGGTTCCAAAAGTGCTGAATCCAGGCTACAACATATAACATCAGACCAATGTAGTCACAGTTTACAGATATGTGACTACAGGCGGGCCCCGCTAATACGGCAAGTTCTGCTCTACGGACCCTAACCAGATATTTTCTGCGCATCTGCAGACCTGCACATCCACCTTCTGTGCATGCACGACCTCATGCGCAGACATGGCGGCCCCCTTCTCTGTACCACAGTATCAGCGGAACACTGAAAAGTGGGGCCCTACTGTATTCATACATGAATAAATATAGCATATTATTGACAGGTAGGGATAATGGTGTGTTTGACCTTTATTAAAGAGCAGCCACATTTACCCCTACTGTCATAGTCTCTTTGTCAGGCTAACATATTTCTTATTACAAGAGCATTTGATAATATAAACCACATATGTGGTGTTGCAGTTCAAATGGCATTATGTCTTCATGTTCTCAATGTGCTGTTCTTCTGTCTCTGTAACATCTTAAATTAAAGTGAATGTCTATGTTAGGGTTCTGGTCCTGGCTTTGGCTGCAATTCACCCTTACAAGCATTCAGAGCTTCCAGACAAAGGCCTCCCTATACTTGGCAATTGGAATCACCTGGGTCTGGACTCACACTGCAGTCTGCTTCTTGCTGCCTGCTATGCAGCTCTGTCCCTATTGGCTGCCTATGCTATTTAGGGTCAGCCCTTCCCCCAGGAAGTGGCTGAGCATAATCCTTTCTTGGTGTTACTGTGCTGACCACAAGCTCCTTTGCTTGTCTCTTCTTTGCCTTCCTGTGCTTAAGCTTCCTGTATCCTGGAGCCTCCTTTGTCCAGAGTCCATTCCTGTGCCGAAGCCCCTGTGCTGAAGCTTCCTTGTTCTCTTAAGTGTTTGCCTTGTTTACGCTGCAGCATCTATGCTGAAGCACCCTTGCCAAAGCTCTTCCTGTTTCTGAGGACCTCCTGTGCTGGACCACCTGCTGGACCCCCTGCACTGCAGGATTCCTGTCCCGGAGACCTCCCCTTGCACTGCAGTGCCTATGCTGAAACCCTACACTGACGCTCTCCCTGATGCTGACCCCGGTCTGTGACCTCAACCTATGCTCCTTTTGTCACGCTTGTGCTCGCCACAAACCAAGACCGGACCGTGGTGCTGAGGTGGGGCTGTGAATACACGGACCTTAGGCCAAAAAGCCTGTTCTGGATTGCGCAGTTCGTAGTCGTTCATAGCAGGTTCAGGGCTGGAGAGGCCAGGGTAATCCTTTGACACGCATGGGTCTTGGTTGGAGACCGTAGAAAAATTGTTATCCAAGCAGGGGTTCGGCAACAGGAAATCAGGTGCGCTCCACTTCAGCGTAGGAGCAGCAGCAGTGCGGGAGTGGCCTCTGTGCGAGTAGTGGGAATGGCCCATGGTACCGGTCGCAGCAGAGGGAGAAGGAGGCCGGAACAGGCACACCTCCGGGCAGCGTTGGCGAACCAACGCTTCAGCACGGAAGTCCAAAACAGGCCTCTGTGAGGCGAGAGCAGCAGACCTTGGACTCAGTAGGCAGACCTCTGCTATGGGAAAAGGCAGCAGGTCACAGGAACAGGGATCAGGAACAAGAATACAGGAACAGGGCGGCCAAACAGGTAGCTAGTGGCAAACACAGTAACATCCTAAGTGAAAGGACTATGCTCGGCACTGAGGCAGTGTGAGAGCACAGTATAAGAAGGCCAGCGGGCTAATCCCAGGAGAGAGGTGTGAGTGCATTCCTCCACTGAGAGCACTGAGGCAGGGCGACAGTAATTGTGAGGGGAGGTTATCTGGAAACAGCACAGTTCTGTAAAGAAAGGGTTTCCACCAAACCCAGAAACGAATTCCTTACAGTACCCCCCCCCCCTCCCCTTTCAGGTGAGAAATCTGGGCGAACAGGACCACTCATAGATCTGGGAGACATATCATTGTCCCTGAACTGTCTTGGCGAGGAGTAGATCCATAATCCCACAAATCATTGGCAAGCGCCATCTTTAGATCAGAGAGCAGTAGCACTGCAATACTTGGTATATGGAAAGCAACACAAAATCTCTTGGAAATCCAGAGCTGTGGAAAAGCAGGTGATTCCCGAACAGGGAAGTCCAAAGTACACCAGCCAGGTGCCTGGTCCCTAGTAATAGTCCGAGAGTATAGGACAAAAACACTGATTGTTGGTCGGATATAGCAGAGAGGCCTTCTGGACAGGCAATGTTTTTGCTGGAATCGGTACGTAGAAGCTTGAGAGAATATTTTGCTCCCCAGGAATTCCGGACCGTTGTTAGTAAGGGTATAGGGCTGGAGGGTTCACTGCAAGATATTGACGCAACCCCTTTGGTACAGTCCAGGCCTGTTCCCCCAAAGAAGTCAAAAGTGGAGGTTATAGTATTTAAGTAGTTTCCTGCCGTGGCACTGGCAAACGATAGGTCAGCATTCCTGGGCATCTGAAGTCTACGAAGCATCCGGTCCGAAGTCTGGACATCCGGGAAGGGAGCAGTAGGCACCAAAGAACAAGCAGAGAAAAACATGCCCGTATGCACCGTGGGAGGACAAGAAACAGGAACGGACACCACAGGGGTGAAACAGTCCAATAGGGGTGTTTCAATCTTTGGCGAGGGCAACATGAAATCCAGAGGAAACACCTCAGCCGCCACACGGGGCCCTGCGGGCATAGGATCTGCTAGCAAAGTGAGAAAGCTTGGATCCATACAGACTTTATCCGGTACAGCAGGAAGCAAGGTGAGCAGTAAACCTGATTTAGAAACAGAAGTCTTGTATTTAGAACTGGGTATTTCAAGCACAGAGGAAGGATCGAGAGAACATGAACTTGACTGAGGAGTGGAAGTCCCAGAGTCAGAGGCTTCATGCGACACTTTTGGGGAGACAGTATCAGATATCTCTATTTCGAACACAGGGTCCTTGAAAGCAGTAGATACATTAGGTACTAGCGAAACCTCACTGGAAGGTAAGCCTGAGTTTGCAGCTGAAGTAGAGCGATCTGTAGTAGGTACCCCAAATATTGTGGAAAAATCAGAGAAGTGTAACTCGGTTTTGAACCCTGGGTCCTTTGAATCTGTAGGATAAACAGTCACTACAGAAGATTCCAAGAGAGATAACCCTTAGTTGATTGTAGCAGCCATGTAGTCTGTAGCGGATACCTCGAATACTGTGGGAAAAACAGCGAGAGAGTATTATCTGAGGAGTCGGAATACCAGACTCTAAGGCTAAGCATGGAGTAATAGGGAAGTTAGGAAGAAAAAAGTGTTCTCAGCAGTGAGGAGCTTAAAGTCATTCTTGGTTATCACAGAAGCTGCGGGAAAATCAGTGGAGAAACAGTTTGTTCCTGAACCAAAGGATTGAACAGCAACAGTGGTTATACTAAGTACAGCACCGGAGTCCGAGGAAGGTATACTGGACACTGCCGAGAGTACTTGAGGAGTCAGACTGGGTGTTTCCATGGGGTCCAAGGACATTGTGCTTGTCTCTGAAATGGGTGGTTGGGAAATAGCAGAAACCAGACCGAACACTCCAATTACATTCTAAGAGAAAGAACTATGCTCGGCACTGAGGAAGTGTGAGAGCCGAGTATAAGAAGGCCAGTGAGAGAGGTGTGAGGGCATTCCTCCAATGAGAGAGCACCAAGGCAGGGCAACACTAATTGCCAGCACAGGTGGATGTGAGGGGAGGTTGTCTGGAAACAGCACAGTTCTGTAAGGAAAGGGTTTCCACCAAACCCAGGAACGGATTCCTTACACCTATGCTGCCTGCCCTAACCCCGGCCTGGATATATATTGTTAACCCTGACTTCTCCAATCCTGACCCGGCTACGTTTGACCACGGAATTCGCACTCCGGACCCGTCTTTGTGGTCTAAGGTTGGTGTATAACCATCCCCACCTCAGCCCTGCAGTCCAGTCCTGGTTTGTGGTGAGCACAAACCTGACAGTCTACTACTTTGCATAATACACTTGTATGTTTCCCTGAAGATCCTGGCGGACTTACATGGTCACTCTACCTTATAATTTCAATGCTATTTTTTCTGGTGTCCTTTGCAAGAATTGTGTCAGGGTGAGCGTGCACTTTCAGAGAGAGGTATGTGGGTCTGAATACCAGGATCCTTGTCTAAATGAAATAATATCTGGAGGCTGAAAAAAAAGAGGACGCTCTGAAGAAGTAAACGTGGAAGCAGACTTGTGTGAGACGAAATGTGACCACTAAGTTTAGAGTTGTGTATCTGAGGCCCTGAATTTTGTCAGCCTCCAGATTGTGCTACTAGCTAAGATTGTGCTACTGGCTAGAGCCACAAACAAGTGATCTAAACATCCGGGCCTTAGAGCCAGGATTTACAAGCATAAAGGCCCTTCTCAAAGTCAAACACAATGTCCATAAAAAGCTTTGTCACATTGGACCTTCTATAGGAGAATCTCAACTCTCTAAACATTGAATAAAAGTCTGAGGCAAGAAGACTTCCATTTTACCCAACCAACAGTGGTGTGAATATTTATGGTATCCTTTGTGTGGTTATTAGACACTTTGGGGCCTATTCACTAAACTTTGATAAGTTCAGTGCATTGCTGAACGAGTTTGCATTTTTGTTTGAGTCTATAGATGTAAGGCTGCCTGTCTATATGCCAGGGGTCCCAAACGCGCACCAAGATGCCTGCCAAGCATTTGTGGGTGGCCGTGACTAGCCATTTCATAGATCAGGGGTCGCAAACATGTTGATCGTGAGCTACGGGTAGCTTGCCGGCTGCCAGTGAGTAGCTTGCCGCAGTGCCGCCAACAGCTGTTTTGCTTCTTGCTCTTTCCTTCTGCTCTGGACGTCGGGCACAACTTCCGCATCTGTGACACTGGAGGCCACCCCCAAGGTAATTGTATGTTTGTATGTTAATTGGTTGCTGCCTGCTACTCTCCTGGACTCTCAAGTGTGCGCCTTGGACACAAAAAGGTTGGGACCACATGTGTAGTGAAAAATAGGGTAAATACTACACACCATAAAATGAGGGGGAAAAATCTGATACTAATATCTGTGGTCCTGGTTCCACGGACTGCCTGCCAATAATCCAGAATTAATCAAAACGAATGTAGCTGAAACATAGCTCTATGGATTTTCATCAAGCTAAATGTATTGTGCCATAACGAAACACATTGTTTTTGCCTCTAACTGGCCTTTCACTTGATAAAAGCCAGTTCGAGGCCGAAACATTGTGTTTCCTTATGGCACAATAAATGTTACTTGATGAAAATCTGTAATGTTCTGATTCATCTACATTAGTTTGGACCCCAAGTGTAGGACATTCAAGTACCAGCAAACGTGGCAGGCACCAGAATATGTCATATGGCCTGTCACAAGAGACCAGAACTTATCACTGTGACCAGACAGGACAAAGCAGTTCAATAAATGTTTATATTCCAGCCAGAGCCAGCAACCTCAAAACAAAAAACATAATTGAGCTATTCTCACTAAAACAGGGGCATACTGAAGGGATCTGAGCTGGCTAGGTGCTGAGCACCACATTGAAGGCTTACCCGGGACTTGCTTCCACTCTCTGTTGAGGCAAATATCGTCTAGACTTCTCTGGTACAATTTGCAGCAGAGACCTTTCAAAAGTAATGCTTAATAGTCCTGCTCTCCACTTCTTCTCTGTCAAGATACAGTTCATAGTACAAAAGTTCTTTTGAATGTCCCACTGGGTTAGACTTCCAGGCCCATGTCTGGGTGTCTCCAGCACAGTCTTGGAGCTCACCGCTTAGTTCACTTCGACGCGCGATCAGAGTGAACTATGGAATGCTGATTGGGTTCCCCTTTCATAGATTCCCTGCTTCCATAGGAAATCATGGTAGAATTGCAGGTCACCAATCAGTAGGTGAGGGTTCATCTGTAATTGGCCAATCAGATGAGGTGGGGCTAAGAGATGTAAGGGCCTGTGGAGGGAAATACAAACGAGTCAATGGGAGCAGCACCTATCAGTGTGGACTCAGCAATGGCTTCCCCCAGCTGGCTGGAATGATTTTCCCCCCTTGGCTGGCACCACTCTGGCTGGGGAGGTAAAAAATGCTCCACTTTTATGGTGGATGCCCCCTCCCCCCCAGTCAGATGTCCGCCAATTGCCACTCTCCTTTCTTTCTACACTTCACCTGCTTCTCCAGTCACAGCAGCAGCAATTTTCCCCAAACATGTGGTCTGCACAAAGGGTTTCTCATCCCCACATGCCCAGACTTTGGATATGCTTAACTGTTGCATAAAGTAAAGAAATAAAAAACATTTCTACACTTGCAGTTGAATAAAGAGTATATTTTACATAGGATGCATAGGCTACCGGGCTTTTAAATACAGGGTAGCTAACGTGTCTGATGGTTAGATGAGCCCCAGGTAAGGACGAGCCCCAGGTATTAACCTTTATTATACTTGTGTGTGTGTATTATAGTACAGTATATGCAAGTGATACAATGCTAGGTAAAAAAAAACATCTCTAAATCCTCTCATTGAAGCCTTTTCTGTGTGTATTATAATATATGCAAGTGATACAATGCTAGGTTAAAACTATCTTTGAATCCTGTTTCATCCTACCCTTAATTAAATTAAGCATTGAAACCTAGGCAGGGAACACCCTGTGTAGAAAACCTTCTGTTTGAATGTGCCTCAGATGTGCTAATTAAGCAGACAAAAGTTTAAAAGGAAGTTCAGAAGAAGTGGACACCCCCAACTGGCCCTGATTCCTGCATTTGAATTACGCTGGAAAGGAGGATATTATCTATACCAGACTGCATCATTACTGCTGTGATGCTGCCTTTACCATTTATATTTGCTGTGTGTTCACTTCTTCTCAAATTATGCACTTCTTTTTACCAGCCTCAGTATGTCTCTAACTCCATTCATATATCTCCATCTCTCCTTCCTTTACCACTTCTCTGTTCACATGAACTCCTTTCTTACCTGCGTCCTCTGACACCACACAGCTATATCCCCTGCACTAAAAAACACCCCTACAAATCATCCTCACACATCCTCTTTCTATCCATGCTTCTCCTCCTTGCTTCTGGGGATATCTCTCCCAATCCTGGTCCCTGCCTTATTCCTACATGCTCTCGTCCTCACCTGCCAATTACAACCTCTACTCCTTCTGGTGTGAACCCCTCCAACCTCATACCCATCCCCTGCCACCCTCCCTCCTCTCTCCCTTTCTCCTGTGCCCTTTGGAATGCTTGCTCCCTTACTAACAAGTGCCTCTCTGTACATGACTTCTTTCTCTCTCACTCTGCTCCTATTTGCTATAACTGAGACCTGGCTCACTCATTCTGACTCTGCTCTGGAAGCTGCGCTCTCCTATGGTGGCCTTTCTTTCTCCCACACTCCGTGTCCTGACGGCAGGGGTGGAGGCGTGGGACTCCTGCTCTCTCTGCTGTTACCGAACCCTTCCTATTCCTCCATCTCTTGATTTTTCCTCCTTTGAGGCTCACTCTGTCCAGATCTTTTCCCCCTGTCCATGTGGCGGTCATCGCCCAGCTACCTCTACTCACCCCCCTTCTGCCTTTCTCACTTTGAATCCTGGCTCTCTTTCTCTCCTCAGACTCCCCTGTTCTTCTCCTTGGGGACTTCAATTGTCATATTGATGGCCCCTCTCTCCCTTGGACATCCCACTTTCTCTCTCTAACCTCTTCTTTTGGCCTTCAACAGTGGTCTGCAGCCAGCACCCACAAGGATGGCCACTACTTAGACCTGGTTTTCACTAAAAACGTCTCTCCGATTTCTCCATTTCCTCTTTTCCTCTCTCTGACCATCACCTCATCTCATTCTATCTCGCTTCTCCCTTTCTCCACCTCCATCTAACCCCCGGTTCTGCAGAAACCTGCGCTCTCTTCACTTACCTGACTTTGAATCCACGTTACGCTCCTCTCTCAGCTCTGCTACAGACCCTGACAACCTGGTCAGGAACTACAACTCTGCCTTGTCCTCCTCTCTTGATCTACTTGCCCCGCTTTCTCTCTGCCGCCCTCGCCCTTCTAACCCTAGACCCTGGCTAAACTCCCACATGCTGTGTTCCTCCACTCGTTCCTCTGAACGCCTCTGGATTAAATCTCATACTCTCGCAGACTTCCTTAACTACAAATGTATGCTATCCTGTTTCAACTCTGCCGTCTCGCAAGCTAAACATGTCTACTTTTCTTAACTAAACCCAAAATGCACAAGTCTAACCCACGCCGACTGTTCTCTGTCTTTGATGCTCTACTCAAACCACCCTCAGCTGCCTCTCCTTCCTCCATCTCCGCTCAGGACTTTGCTGACTATTTTAAGGATAAGGTAGAATCCATACGTCAGAACATCCCCTCTGTTTCTTCCTCCCATCCTACACCTCTTTCTATCTCTCCTCCTGCCTTCCTTGACTCTTTTTCCACTGTCTCAGAGGAGGATGTGTCGCTGTTGATCGCCTCTTCTCCCTCTACCACTTGCTCTCTTGACCGCATTCCCTCCCATCTCCTAAAACCTCTTGGTTCTACTATAATCCCTACACCCACACACATTTTTAAATCCTCCCTCTGCTCTGGAACCTTTCCATCCTCCAAACATGATACAGTTATGCCATTACTCAAAACAGCAAGCTTGACCCTACCTGTCTTTCTAACTATCGACCTGTCTCCCTTCTGCCTTTTGCCTCTAAACTCCTTGAACATCTTGTATTCTCTTGCTTGCTCCATTTTCTCAACACCTATTCTCTCCTAAACCCTCTACAATCTGGCTTCCACACTGCTCACTCCACGGAAACAGCCCTCACTAAAATAGCTGATGACCTCCATGTCCGTGCTGCCAAAGACAGAGGTCATTACACTCTGCTCATATTACTCGACCTCTGCAGCATTTGACACCGTGGACCACCCTCTTCTCCTTCACATTCTCCATACTCTTGGTATTCGGAACAAAGCTCTATCCTGGATCTCATCCTACCTCTCCCATGGTACTTTCAGTGTCTCTTCTGGTAACACCTCCTCCTCCTCTATTGATCTCTGTGGGGGTACCCCAGAGCTCTGTACTGGGACCTCTTCTCTTTTCTCTGTACACACTCTCTCTAGGTGACCTAATAACATATTTTGGGTTTAAATATAACCTCTATGCTGACGACACACACATGTACTTTTCCACACCCGACCTTACACCTGCTGTACAAACCAAAGTTGCTGAATGTCTCTCTGCTATATCATCCTGGATGGCCCTCTGCCGCCATAAACTCAACATGGCAAAAACCGAACTTCTCATACTTCCTCCCAAACCTGGCCCTACTACCTCCTTCCACATTACTGTTGGAACTATGATCATTCACCCAGTAGCCCAAGCACGCTGCCTAGGGGTCACACTCGACTCCTCCCTCACATTCGCCCCTCACATTCAAAACATATCTAAAACTTGTTGCTTTTTCCTCCGCAATATAACAAAGATATGCCCTTTCCTCTGTTGCTCGACTGCTAAAACTCTGACTCAGGCCCTCATTCTCTCCCGCCTTGATTACTGTAACCTGCTGTCTGGCCTTCATGCCTCTCACCTGTCTCCACTACAATCTATCCTAAACGCTGCTGCCAGAATCACTCTACTCTTTTCTAGATCTGTCTCAGAATCTCCCCTCATGAAATTGCTCTCCTGGCTTCCAATCAAATCCCACATCTCACACTCCATTCTCCTCCTCACTTTTAAAGCTTTACATTCTTCTGCCCCTCCTTACATCTCAGCCCTAATTTCTCGTTATGCACCATCCAGACTCTTGCGTTCTTCTCAGGGATGCCTTCTTTCTATCCCCTTTGTATCTAAAGCCCTCTCCCGCCTTAAACCTTTTTCACTGACTGCCCCACACCTCTGGAATGCCCTTCCCCCTCAATACCCAACTAGCACACTCTCTATCCACCTTAAGACACACTTGCTTAAAGAAGTGTATGAATAGCACTGTGGATATTACTGGACACATGTTACATAAAGCTTAGCCCCCTGCAGACGCACTTACCAGAATTCCCTCCTACTGTCTCTGTACGTTCTCCCTACCTACCAATTAGACTGTTAGCTCCCCGGAGCAGGGACTCCTCTTCCTTAATGTTACTTTCATGCCTGTAGCACTTATTCCCATGACCTGTTATTTATATTATCTGTTATTTATTTGATTACCACATGTATTGCTACTGTGAAGCGCTATGTACATTAATGGTGTTATATAAATAAAGACATACAATACAATACTTGTTCCTGGGTATCTTTCTGTCACACCTCCCCCTCTAACCCAAGAGTTCATGGGAAAGACCCCCCCCCCCAAGATTAAGGCCAACTGGGGCTCCAGAGTCATCCTCTGCAGTATACCTGGAAGTCCAAGTCCTCTGGGGTTTTGGTACCAGGCTCGGGACCGTGCTAGGACCCTATGGCACCCACAGTCTACTGGTGGGCCTGGGTGAACCCCTGGTTTATCCAGGTACGCAGACTCTTGGGATCAGCATTGCCAGCATGGGAAGCATGGGAGTTGATCCTGGTAGGGTTCAGGATTTATCTCCTACTGATTTGCGACAATCTCCCCTGGTATAGAGCAGAGTGTTACAGTTGTGATTGGGGCCGCTGGAAGGTCCTTTGGAACATACAGAAATAATTTCCCAAATCAGAACCGAGGAGCATATCAGTATTGAGACGGGGCAGCACACCTACCTTGCAGATACCATTGCCAATGGCCCAGTCCAAGTACTACTGGGCAGTACCACACACAAATGTACTGGGGCACAGGATGAGAGATTTAACTGGGCCCCCACCCCCATGTAAGTAGCCTTACAAGAACCCCCATCCTTTTCAGACATTGCAAGCCCCCTTTACTATTCCGCCCTTTCGTACCTCTTTGTGGGCCCCTCATCTCCCCATGTATTTCTCTTCCCCAATCTGTCTCTCTTCACTCACTCTCCCCCTTCCACTATCATTAAATTAACCCCCTCTACCTCAATCCCCCGTACACACACAATACTGGTACAACCACCTACCTCACAATAATACCCCCCACACCCAAAATGCAATACTCTCCCACACTCAAAATACAATACCCCCCACAAACCCAGCATACAATACTTTGCCACACCCAAAGTACAATACAACCCACTCCCAAAAAACATACCCCCCACACACACACTACAATACAATACCCCTCCTCACACACCCAAAATACAATACCACCCCTCCACACATCCAAAGGCAGTGCTGGCTGCAAGTTGAAAACTGACAGACTGGTTTAAATGTCGTGCTTCAGGAAGGCAGACAGCCTCATCTTGGGGTTTCTTTGGCACAGCCTTGCTTAAGACTTATTTGTACCTCTGTGATGTGGCATGGGTAACCAGGCTATATAATAAAGGCTAAGCCCTCTGGTTGCCTTGGGTCCCTGGCAGCTACCTATCCCTGTAAGCCAGTGGCCAGGTATCTTTGCATGAAAAGTTAAATTGACCCCTGCTTTTCACTTTCCATGTTCCCTTTACCCCAGACTCATGACACTTTCTGTGTGTAAGTTTTAGGTAGGATATTTGGGTAAGAATGCAATTATTTTGTTTGTAGGAGTTTGGGGAGACCTGAGCTACCGGTAGTACCTTTATTCTACCCGTGAGCAGGCATGATTTGCCTGTACACGTGCAAAATTACATCTGGGCTGCCCCGTGTGCCCCAGACTCCAGGTTTTCGAGCCCTGATATCTCACTCCTATATCCCTTACAGCCATGAGTCTCCCCATGCATTAAAATATGTTTTATGTTTCATACATGTATTTTAAGGCTCTTTGCAGTCAGACAGGGCAGCTGCTTAAGGTGCCAGCAAGTCTGCATAATGTCTGTAGTTCAAAGAGGAGACAGGATGTTGAGAGGTGTTGTGGTGCTAAGTGGACGGGGCAGGGCGGAGTACTGAGTCTGGAGAACAGAGACTAACTGTGGGGAGGATCCTCTGGCCTGCCAGACTTAATGGAGCCTACTCAGTAGGTGGCAATGGGTTGACTGGGGCAAGTGGAAGTATGTTGGTGCATTTCCCATTGGCCAATTCATATGTCCTGTCCCCCACATCCCGAACTGGCATGGCATGCACCCTCCTCTGATGTCAGCCAAGAGATGAGCCCCTGTTTCTATTTTCTAGTGGAATAGGGTTTCCACGCTCTGATTGGTCGCTCCTCCTAACACCATGCTAAGTATAGCTTAGTGGAGTGTATGTAAGGAGAAGACCAAGGCAGAGAACCAGACCATCCAGGGACTTGTGTCGATGAAGGTAAGGTGGGCTTTTCAAAGTTACTCTTTTCGAAAAAGCAGAGGAACCGGGGGTATATTCCAGTCAGGGTAAGCCCACTCCAAGCGGGCGCCCAGCCCTTAGGAAAGTGTACATTACCCCCCAGACCTCCATTAAGTGTGCTTTTGTTGTCTGTCTATTGTGTATATCTTCTTGTTGTACGCAGGTTTTCCAAAATAAACTCCATTTTGTTTCTACTACTCAGTTTTGCCTAATGTATGATCAATGAACAAATATAAAAGGTGTTACAAGTATCTGGTCTCCCATGACAACCTCTCCACGCTAGCCTGAGCGAAGTCTCTAGAGCTGAGGTCGGCTGCCCTTTTTACAGATTCCCAGCCTCCATGGGAAATCATGGAGAACAGGGCATAACTGATCACAGCTCAGATACCGTGAGTTGGGCCAATCACCGCACGATGGGCAATCTGGGCGGCGAGTATGATGGGGAGGCTGAGGTAAGGAGGTTGGAATTATAAACCAAAAATGAAAAATGCTCTTACCTGCCAATGTTCTCAATGCTGACCCGATATCTCTTTATACGCCTCTCTGTGTGGGCAGACTGGCACCCAGATAGGTGGTCGACCAATCCCCACTCTTTTGTCATTAACACATTACTCAAAAACAGCAAGCTTGACCCTACCTGTCTTTCTAACTATCGACCTGTCTCCCTCCTGCCTTTTGCCTCAAAACTCCTTGAACGTCTTGTACTCTCTCGCTTGCTCCATTTTCTCAACACCTATTCTCTCCTAGACCCTCTACAATCTGGCTTCCTCACTGCTCACTCCACGGAAACAGCCCTCACTAAAATAACTGACGACCTCCATGCTGCCAAAGACAGAGGTCATTACACTCTGCTCATATTACTCGACCTCTCTGCAGCATTTGACACAGTGGACCACCCTCTTCTCCTCCACATTCTCCATACTCTTGGTATTCGGAACAAAGCTCTATCCTGGATCTCATCCTACCTCTCCCATCATACTTTCATTGTCTCTTCTGCTAACACTTCCTCCTCCTCTATTGATCTCTCTGTGGGGGTACCCCAGGGCTCTGTACTGGGACCTCTTCTCTTTTCTCTGTACACACTCTCTCTAGGTGACCTAATAACATCTTTTGGTTTTAATTATCACCTCTATGCCGACGACACACAAATATACTTTTCAACACCTGACCTTACACCTGCTGTACAAACCAAAGTTTCTGAATGTCTCTCTGCTATATCATCCTGGATGGCCCTCCGACGCCTTAAACTCAACATGGCTAAAACAGAGCTCCTCATACTTCCTCCCAAATCTGGCCCTACTACCTCCTTCCACATTACTGTTGGAACTACAATCATTCACCCAGTAGCCCAAGCACGCTGCCCAGGGGTCACACTCGACTCCTCTCTCACATTCGCCCCTCACATTCAAAATATTTCTAAAACTTGTCGCTTTTTCCTCCGCAATATAACAAAGATATGCCCTTTCCTCTGTTGCTCGACTGCTAAATCTCTGACTCAGGCCCTCATTCTCTCCCGTCTTGATTATTGTAACCTCCTGCTGTCCGGCCTTCCTGCCTCTCACCTGTCTCCCCTACAATCCATCCTAAATGCTGCTGCCAGAATCACTGTACTATTTCCTAGATCTGTCTCAGCATCTCCCCTCATGAAATCCCTCTCCTGGCTTCCGATCAAATCCCACATCTCACACTCCATTATTCTCCTCACATTTAAAGCTTTACATTCTTCTGCCCCTCCTTACATCTCATCCCTATTTTTTCATTATGCACCATCCAGACTCTTGCGTTCTTCTCAAGGATGTCTTCTTTCTATCCCCTTTGTATCTAAAGCCCTCTCCCGCCTTAAACCTTTTTCACTGACTGCCCCACACCTCTGGAATGCCCTTCCCCTCAGTACCCGACTAGCACTCTCTCTATCCACCTTTAAGACCCACCTTAAGACACACTTGCTTAAAGATGCATATGAATAGCACTGTGGATATTCTGAACACATGATACATAAAGCTTGGCCCCCTGCAGACGCACTTACCAGAACTCCCTCCTACTGTCTCTGTACGTTCTACCTACCTACCAATTAGACTGTAAACTCCTCGGGGCAGGGATTCCTCTTCCGAATTATTACTTTTATGTCTAAAGCACTTATTCCCATGATCTGTTATTTATATTATCTGTTATTTATTTGATTACCACATGTATTACTACTGTGAAGCGCTATGTACATTAATGGTGCTATATAAATAAAGACATACAATACAACACACTCGTGGAACCAGATAAACCCAGATATTTGGATGTATTGGCTGGGTAAGTGTATTACCAGCCTAGCATTCCCAGGGAACAAAGAAACACACAGTTACACAAGCACAAATACATTTCACAGACAATACAAGTTTACACATAACATGGTGGCCACATGAGCCACAGGTAGATGGATATACAGGATTACCTTGTACACCTATCACACAGATAGGGGCCAGGGAGTGGGCTTACATTTAATACTCTGGTTTCTGGGACCCTACCGTTATAGTGAGCACCACATTGAAGGCTTACCAAGGGTTTTCTTCCACACCCCATTGGGTTGGGATCGTCCAAACCTCTCTGGAACAATTTGCAGCAGAGGACTTTCCAGTCTCCTGCTTTAAAGTCCTGCTCTCCACTTCTCCGGCAGAGCCACAGTTCCACAACACAAATCATGTTTAAATTTCCCGCTGGCAAGGATCTCAGCCTCGTTTTCAGGTGGCACAGCATCAGAGCTCAGCGCTTTGTTCACCACCATGTTAGGATCAGAATGAACTCTGGAGCGCTAATCAGGTGCCACTTATCTAGCTTTCCCTCTACCGTAGGAAAGCATGGAAGAGGGGATGGGACCAATCACCGCGTGGAGTTTCACTTGCTGAATACTTTAGAGTAAAACAAATACCTCTGGGGTTAAGAGTGAATTTAATGCCTACAATATTTAGTGACAATAAGTGATGTTGTAACACAAAAGAAAGTGCTTAGGCGCTACAAACCATAAACATAGAAATACAACCAATATAGAAACTAAATAGAACATGTAACAGTACACAATGTATGCAGGGCAGCCAGGAACACTAGCAGAACACCACCAGAGAAAGCACAAAGAACATATACAGACCAGCACCCAAAAAGTCCAATAAGTCCCAAATAGAGTCCAAACAAATGAAGGGGGGGGGATCCAGATGGTCCAATCACTGAAAGATCTCCAATCCGGAGGTCCGTGACATAGGGACAGAAACAAAAAGAAAATAATAGTGTAATACGTAATATTAAAATTAAACAAAAAACATAGAACACATAACAAGAGACATATAACCAAACAAACAAGCTGAAAATAAAATAACCATTTATTAAAACAAACAGAGCCTGCTGCAGCGGGTCATCAGGGGGTTAAAACCCAAAACCCTACTTACAGCAGGACTGGAATAACACGCGTGTGTGACCAAGTAAGGCAGACGCCGGCAGCAGTAAGGGTCCTCACGGGCTCCCCGATGTGTGGTATATGTCCCGTTTTCCTCTGACTTCGTAGCACTCTCCAAGATGGATGCCGAGGATGGGAAATCCACACACACCTGCACACATGCAAAACAGCCTCTCTTGCGATGTCTCGATGACGCTGTTCCCTGCTTTACTTGACTGACACGTTCTCACAACCGGTACTTCTCCAAGGCGCCGTGACCTCTGACCCTATGCGTTTCGTGACTGACGTCACTTCCTCAGGGGATCATCATTTTTGGTTATCTTCCTCACCATCCTCCTCTTCTTCCTCCTCCTCCTCCTCTTGGTCTTCACCTTCCTCAGAAGCTTCCTCGCTTTCCTCTTGATTATCTGTTGTTTCTTCGTCAAGTGTTTGGACTTCACGTGTTCGCTTCACCCGAGAATACATACCCGAGAACGTGTCAGTCAAGTAAAGCAGGGAACAGCGTCATCGAGACATCGCAAGAGAGGCTGTTTTGCATGTGTGCAGGTGTGTGTGGATTTCCCTTCCTCGGCATCCATCTTGGAGAGTGCTCCGAAGTCAGAGGAAACGGGACATATACCACACATCGGGGAGCCCGTGAGGACCCTTACTGCTGCCGGCGTCTGCCTTACTTGGTTATTCCAGTCCTGCTGTAAGTAGGGTTTTGGGTTTTAACCCCCTGATGACCCGCTGCCGTAGGATCCGTTTGTTTTAATAAATAGTTATTTTATTTTCAGCTTGTTTGTTTAGTGTTATGTCTCTTGTTATGTGTTCTATGTTGTTTGTTTAATTTTAATATTATGTATTACACTATTATATTATTTTTGTTTCTGTCCCTATGTCACTGACCACCGGATTGGAGATCTTTCAGTGATTGGACCATCTGGATTCTCTCCCCCTTCATTTGTTTGGACTCTATTTGGGACTTATTGGACTTTTTGGGCGCTGGTCTGTATATGTTCTTAATAAATGATGTTGTGACAAATGTGAGAGAATTCTGAATAAGTGTTCTTTCGATATTATAATCCTAACCATCGAAGAGATCCAGAAACTGCTACAGTACTGATATCTAAAGAAAAAAAACACATAATTGGAGAGCAAGATACTACAGAAATTCACCACTCAAGAGATTGAAGCCTTAAAATGTAAAATCAGGCGTGACGGCTGAACTGCATGGACGTATGAGCCATTAGCTCCGTTCACAGCCGGCGGCAAGTTTAATAATAAATAGCATCACAGCGTAAACACCAACATCAGAACCTTACCCAAAGCTGCCTTATACAGCCAGGATGTCGAAAGGGACCCATTCAAAGTGAACCTCCACAGTCCTGACTGATTATTTTGCGAAAGGGGACTCAGCACGCGCCAAAAGCCAAGAGGGAATGGCGCGAAGTGGCTCAGACTCGGAGGAGGAGGAAGACAGAGTGGAGAATCCCAGTGACAATCAGATTCTGAGAAGGAGGGACATGAGGGAATTATGTCTCGATATCAAGAGATGTTTACAGACGGAACTGGCTGCATTGCGTGCTGATATATGCGGGATCGGAGAGATGACAGACTCCCAAGAGAAGAAAATGGATGCCACAGTGAAAGCGCTACACAGAACCGACAAGCAAGTGGCGCAGGTACAAGAGTCGGTCAGGGATCTCATGGATAGGCAGGAAGATGCCGACAACCGAGACCGCCGGAATAATGTGTGAGTCAGGGGAGTGCCAGAAACCGAGACAGACCCAGAGGAGTTTATGGGAAGATGGCTCAAACACTTAATGCCCGATCGAGCAGAGCAAGACCTGCATCTGGATCGTTGCCACAGAGCTTTGAGGTCACGGCCTCAGCAAGGGGACCCCCCACGAGACATTATCGCTCGGTTCCATTTCTTCAGAATAAAGGAGGCGTTCAGACAAATGACCAGGAGTGAAGTGGAATTCGAGGGCTATAAAATACAAGTCTATCAGGACATCGCCCCCACTACCCTCTTAAAAAAGAAGTAGCTAGCCCCCGTCACCAAAGTGCTGCGGGAGGAAGGAACCCGGTACAGGTGGCTATACCCGTTTGGGCTACTGGTGGTCCAAAACGGAGCGGCCAACACACTGAGGCACCCTGAAGACGGAGCAAATTTCCTCACCAAATTGGGGCTCCAGGACAAAATACCGGAGGAGATGTCCGCAGGGGGATCAGCCCCAGAACCATCCTGGAAGGATAACAGGAGAGGAGCAATCCCGAAATCCAAAGTGAGGTCGCGCTCCAAGTTGCAGATCAGTGCCTTCACCTACCTGTTCCAGTTGATGTTTCGTCGTTGCGAGATCATTTAAAGACTTGTTAAGGTCAGTTGACGCTCCCGTCCCTCAGCCCTGACAGCGCTCCTCTGAGAATGGCGGCCATCTTGGATCGGCTCTCGCTCCACACTGGAGAGGGGGCAGAGCAAGATGGCGACGTAGGAGGAAGTGCCACTTCTCGCGAGAGGCCGGATCGCAAAGAGACTTGCCACACACAAAATAGCGCCGGAACCGGATGGAGAGGATGACGATACGATTACCTTCCGGAAGTCTCCTAAAGTTTACTGGCCGGGTCCAGAGGCGGCAGTAAAGCTCGGAAGCAACACCAGAAGGCAAAGGCACAGTGGACTATGCACGACACGGGATGAGGGGGAGTGGGGGAATGGGCAGCAGCAACACGAATATAGGACCTACTGTCTCTATTAGTAAATAAAAAAGCTGGAATGTAAAAGGAAAAGGGAAAGGAGTATGGGAGGAAGGGAACGCTAAGGGGGCTCTCAAAAAATAAGAAATATTTCATAAAAAAAAAAGAACCCAATCACGCAGCAATATATCATAGCACCCCTAGCAAGAGAGAGTAGCAGTTGGCTAGACATATACATGAGACATAGTAGGCACAACAGGGCTATCTGCTCAAAGAACCCCCACATAACTATCTCCCATTTACTGGGGCTCACTTCCGAGCTACTCACGCTTAGGGTAGCAGAGAAGGAGGGAGTACATAATTCAGGACACAGGCCCTCCGAGCTTTACATGAGTGTGAAGTTACTAGAGTAGCAGGTAGGGTTTAAATAAGTTTGAGGTTAAAGTTGGTAGTTAATGTTTGAAGTTAAACAAACAGAGTTCAATAGAGTCTCAAGGAACAACTAAAGCGAGGAATAGAGAGTAACACTACATGCAAGTTCAGAGGTAGTTGCAAATCTGAAGGGACCGTGACGGATGTGGATCAAGAAGAGTTTAAGATTGGATTATGAGATGAGAACTAGATTTAACCGAAAGTTAGGGGATAGGTTAGACATCACACAGGTCCTGTGACGTCATCATTTTTTTTTTGTCGGCCAAAACACATGGTTTTCACGGTCCAATCAGGACCGTGGGAACCATGACGCAAAATGTGACGTCATAGGCCTTTAAAAGCCTATGTCGTCTCATTTTGAAGCCAGACGCCGCGGAGGAAGGACCTCCGGAAAAGAAAGAAGACCAGGGCGTGGCCGCAGACGGGGAGAAGACCCAGCCCCGCCCCGCGTGAAGGAGATAGAAGAAAGTAGAACACAGATGAAGATGGATTACAGATAGAAGACCCGTGGATTGATTTGGATTTTTAGTTTAATGTTTATTATTTTGTGGTTTATTATTTTATGGGTTCCTGATCGTGGATTGGTTCGTGAGTAAGCTGCGCAACGGGAGTCGGTGGGGGCAAGTAATGGTAAGTGAACTACAGTAAAGAAATGTATTTTATTTAACTTGTTAATTTTTTCAAAAGGTTTTTTAACATGTGCATTTTTTTTTTGTGGTATATCATTTCTTGCCACTGTATGTATGTATGTACAGTATATATGTCTAGAGAGATATACTGTACAGTATACATTCAGGGTAAGAAATGATGATGTTTTAAAAGCTGGATTAGATGTGTTTTTAATTATTTTGTGAGTTTAAAGTATTTTAAAATTAGATACAGTAGATGTATTCCTTGGTATTGTATTGTGTGTTTGAGGAAGGTCAGGGATAGATAGCCTTGGTTGTATTTTTGTCGGTACTTATATTTTTTCAAAGGCTTAATTGTTCTGCTCTAGGCGTGAATCTGTTAATGGTTTCATTGTTCGTGATTGAGTGTGAATTGTTTAGGGATGTAAATAATGATTGCTAATTGATTTTTGTTTACGTTTGATAAATTTGCATAATGTATACTGTATGGTGCATAGATATTGAGGCATCATTTATATTGGAATGTAAGTTGTTTAAATGGCTTTTCAGAGGTTTAGTGATGATTTAGATTGAGAGATCAGTTATGAATATTAAAGGAAATTGATTTTAATTTAGTGTGTATGTATGGAGAAGTGCTTGGTTGTAGGACAGTGCTTTTGATAACCCTTCTACATTTATTTGTACTGTATATTGGTTTATCATGGGTGTGTATATAACGTGTGTGTATATATATATATATATACTGTATATCTCTCTCTCTCTCTCTCTCTTTCTCTCTGTCTCTTTGTATATATATACAGTATATATATATAGTTGCATGATGAAGCCACAGTACAAATTCATGGGTGAAGGGTGGGTATCGGTCCTGTGTGGCTTAACCCCTTAATTACCTTTGCGGTTATTATCTGATAAGGTGTTTAAGGGGTTAATTGATATCTGAATGTAATTGCAATGTATTGGCTTTGTATTTGCTATGTATGTTGTGGACAAGACAAGGATTTTGCTGTCAACGGACACTTCGTATTGATGAGGTCAGTAGTACTTTATTTATTTGTATATGCTAGTTAATGTTTTTAATAATGGGCAATTAATCTATTATCCATATCTGGATAATAGTTATTTTGCACATTATTGTACTGTAGGTGTTGGGGGGGAGGGTGTATGTATTGAATGTATAGGCCAGGTTTATTTTTTTTACATTCAGGGTTTGATTCCGTGGTTTTGCGTGGGGCCTATGGAGACCACCTGTGGGTATCCTCGGGTATCCCAAGGGTATCAGGCTGGTGGTTCCACGGGTGACACATTCGGGGATGATGATGTGTGGTCCCACTTCTGTGGAGGCACCGCGGACCCGTAGTCTGCGGGGATGACGGTGTGTGGTCCCACTTCTGTGGGGGCACCGCCGACCTGTAGGTGCGGGGATGATGATGTGTGGTCCCACTTCTGTGGGGGCACCGCAGACCCGTAGTGAGCACCCGTGAGTACCCCAGACCCCCAAGGGAACCACCCGAGGCCCCGCAGACACCTGTGGGTTTGACCCGGGGCTCCCAGACATCCTTGGGCCTACCGTGGGGACCCAATTGTGGCTCACGGTGACCCAAGGAGACCACCTGGGCGCCATGGTGCTGGCAGGATCCACCAGCAGGCCTCCAGAACCTGTGTAAAAAGGGCTGCTGGTAAACTGTAGGTCTGTCCAGGTGCCAAGCACGAAACGCGTAGAAGGGTTGCATCCCTTGCTTTTATGATTCCTTATTAAAGATACCTTTTTGCCAGACCTGTTCTTCTTTTGGATCGCGGTGCGCTGCACTCTTTTCTACATTGCTGGACTCCATTTCACTTCAGCAGCACGCGGTGGAGGGGAGACTCTGGTGACAAGCTAATACTGTGAGTACCTAGGGCCAACCCAATGAGGTAGGGGGGGCTGTCCTTGGACTACCTACCCCAACCTTCAGGGTATCTGGTGCCCCATTGCTCAATATTCAGTGTCACATTAATCAATGTTTTATTACCCAGAGTGTATCTCCCCTCCTTCCTATGCATAGTACACTTTAAGAGCACCTTATTTCACCAAACCACGTTTACTCTCTTCAAGGTAGCTCGTGTCTATTCAAAGGTGAAATTTAATATTGAGGACTTATCTCCTGTGTTATAAGAAGTGATTTACTCAACTCAGGACATAAGAACAGGTCTGTGCTCTTCATTTGTTTTTATGGACACTAAATACAATTAAGCTGAAAGGAATTCACAATGGATGACAGTGAGGCTGTTCAAGATATTTCTGTACCAGTGATATACACTTTCAACTGTGGGGATGATTCCTCCAGGAAAAAAAAGGCTCTTCGTGTCTTTGAAAGCGTGGTGGATACTGATTCCAATGATGTTGCAGATTTAAGGATATATTTCCAAAAATTAGAAAAATTGTTGATTTACAAAACACGCATCTGGTGGGACATTGTTGCCACAGAAAACTACCTTAAAATGAAAAGAATCCCCAGAGGCTTGAGGGTTAAAAAGGCCCCAACATTTGGCTTCCCTGACAAAGCCTTTGAGGAAAGGTGGATAGAAACTCTAAACACCTGTTCATTCAATTTAATGGACCAGATTCTACAACACAAGATTAATGAGAAAGCAACACTTGAAAATCAGATTAAGGAATTACAGGATAAACTACGCAGATTTAAGGACATTGAGGGGTTTACAAAATTTGATAAAATCCTGGCTAAAACTACAGAGGATGCAGAGAGAGAAATCATGATCAGGAAACAAGGCAAATACGATCGTGATCGTATTGATTACGAAAAAAATCAAATATATAGCTGGCAAAGAATTGTACCTGTTTTTGACCGGACTCTACAGGATTCAATGAGGAAGGGGTCTAGGAGGTCTACACCAAGCAAGTCCATTTTAAAACCTACAAATTTTGATTACCAAAGTGGTGACTCTGAACTGTCTGACGTAGAAACAACTTCACACTCAGTGTCTTTTCTTGATATGGAGAATAGATCAAGCGGATCACAGCGTGGTGACAATAATCAAACCAGAGATGAACGACGCCCATTAGATGGGAGCTCATCCAGAGGGGATATCGCCTCAGCACAAGTACTAGACACTTACCACACAGATCAGCAGTCAAAAAACTACATGATGTTCAGAAAAGACCAAAGAGGACAAGGAGGGGGGGGGGGAAGAGACGCAGGGGGGAAAAGGGCAAACAAAAGAAAAAATAACTATTAAGTGATGTTAATGATGTCAATAATGTAATCAATATTTCTGGGATTGATTTGTCGCTGTCGGAGATATCGCTCCTCAATAAGGGACTCAAATATGCACCCACTATGGACATTGACCTCATTGGCACAGTGGTCGATGTCCATAAGTTTGTGCGCAAGATGGCCTTAAAGAAATTTTATCATCAACCTCATGGGGGTGAGTCCCCGACAGCGACAAATTCAGAGGATGATCCCTTTGATGTAACACACACACCTTCAAGCCCACCCATAGACACCTTGAGCTCTTTTAGGGATCAATGTGCACTTAGAGATATGGAAGACCTTCTTTTGCAGAGTAATGTAACTGATGAATCACAGTCATACACACTTGGGGTTTGGAAATCCACATTAAAAGAAAAATCAATCTTTTACCCAACCTTCATTAAAGGTCCATATCTCACAATGTTTGAGAACCTAGTCATTAGGGACCTCAGAGTACTAGCACAGGGATTCTCTTTTTCCCAATTCAGAGGTGACAATCTCAATAAAGGAGAACGTGCTGCAATTAAATCTTTGCAAGAAAATGACATGCTGGTAATTAAATATGCAGACAAAGGGGGTGCTGTGGTGGTTCAGAGTAGGGCAGACTATTTCAGGGAGGCATTTCGCCAACTTGGTGATGTGTCTTCCTACTCTGAGCTACCACGAGACCCCACAGAATCCTTTTTAAAATAACTCCTAGATTTGGTTGATCTGGGAACAGCTACATATGTTCTGAATAAAGATGAATCAGGTTTTATAACCAATTTAAAACCAGTTATCCCCATTTACCACCATCTCCCAAAGATCCACAAGACTTTGGTCGACCCTCCTGGTCGGCCTATAGTCTCTAGCATAGGATTTTTGGGAGATGGTCTATCACGATATGTCAATGCTTACTTACAGCCGTTTGTGAGGCAACTACCCTCCTTTATTCTGGACTCAGGTGATTTGCTTACCAAAATGAGAGAAGTTAAATGGAAGCAGGAATTTTTATGGGTAACTATGGATGTGGTCTCCCTGTACTCAATTATACGACATGACCTAGGCATGACGGCTGTCCGTCACTTTATAGAATGTCCAGGTAGCTCATTACCTATGACCACATTTATCATGGAAGCTATACTTTTTCTTTTAACACACAATTATTTTCTTTTTGAGCACAAATTTTACTTGCAACTTCGGGTTACGGCAATGGGGACAAGTTTTGCCCCCTCCTATGCCAACCTTTTTATGGGGTGGTGGGAAAATAATTCCATCTATAATAGCACTAATACTTACAGACACAATATTATTTTCTATAAACGTTTCATAGACGATCTCATTTTTATTTGTCACGGGAGCACAGATAGTTTATTAGCATTTTTTGATTATATTAATAACAACACTTTGGATATTCACTTTACTATCACCTATTCAGCAACTATCTAACAGCTACAGCTACAGCCGATGATGGAAAGAAGACCACGCCCTGCCCCACCCGGAAGGAGATAGAAGAAAGAAGAATACAGATGAAGATGGATTACAAGTAGAAGACCCGTGGATTGATTTGGATTTTTAGTTTAAAGTTTATTATTTTCTGGTTTATTATTTTATGGGTTCCTGATCGTGGATTGGTTCGTGAGTAAGCTGCACAACGGGAGTCGGTGGGGGCAAGTAATGGTAAGTGAACTACAGTAAAGAAATGTATTTTATTTAACTTGTTAATTTTTTCAAAAGGTTTTTTAACATGTGTATTTTTTTTTTTTTTGTGGTATATCATTTCTTGCCACTGTATGTATGTATGTACAGTATATATGTCTAGAGAGATATACTGTACAGTATACATTCAGGGTAAGAAATGATGATGTTTTAAAAGCTGGATTAGATGTGTTTTTAATTATTTTGTGAGTTTAAAGTATTTTAAAATTAGATACAGTAGATGTATTCCTTGGTATTGTATTGTGTGTTTGAGGAAGGTCAGGGATAGATAGGCTTGGTTGTATTTTTGTCGGTACTTATATTTTTTCAAAGGCTTAATTGTTCTGCTCTAGGCGTGAATCTGTTAATGGTTTCATTGTTCGTGATTGAGTGTGAATTGTTTAGGGATGTAAATAATGATTGCTAATTGATTTTTGTTTACGTTTGATAAATTTGCATAATGTATACTGTATGGTGCATAGATATTGAGGCATCATTTATATTGGAATGTAAGTTGTTTAAATGGCTTTTCAGAGGTTTAGTGATGATTTAGATTGAGTGATCAGTTATGAATATTAAAGGAAATTGATTTTAATTTAGTGTGTATGTATGGAGAAGTGTTTGGTTGTAGGACAGTGCTTTTGATAACCCTTCTACATTTATTTGTACTGTATATTGGTTTATCATGGGTGTGTATATAACGTGTATATATTTATATATATATATATATACTAGCTGAGAGACCCGGCGTTGCCCGGGATGTAAATGCGTAATAGGTAGTATTATTTATAAATCGTGGAACAATAGGTGACTGTTTGTTGTAAAGGTTGGATAATAATATTGAAAAGAAAGATGGAAGAAAATGTAATACGATGTTGTATAAAAATGGTTTATTGTAACCACACCACAGTACAATGTATATTTTGGTGCCATAAGTGATGTAAAAATCTGAGTCGTGTGTCCTGCTAGGGTGTGAGGCGGCGGGTGGCGCGTGGGTTGTGAGTGCTGTCTGTGAGTGGGGGTCCTGCTAGGGTGTGAGGCGGCGGGTGGCGCGTGGGTTGTGAGTGCTGTCTGTGAGTGGGGGTCCTGCTAGGGTGTGAGGCGGTGGCTGGCGCGTGGGTTGTGAGGGCGGTGGGAAGGGGGGGGGGAGGCGGTGGGAAGGGGGGGGGGGAGGCGGTGGGAAGGGGGGGGAGGCGGTGGGAAGGGGGGGGGCGGTGGGAAGGGGGGGTGGAGGGGAGGTGAAGGGGTGAAGGGGGGGGGGTGGAGGGGAGGTGGAGGGGAGGTGAAGGGGGGGGAGTGGAAGGGAGGGGGGTGGAAGGGAGGTGATGGGGGGGTGGAAGGGAGGGGGGGTGGAAGGGAGGTGAAGGGGGGGTGGAGGGGAGGTGAAGGGGGGGAGGTAAATGGGGAGGTGAGGGGGGAGGTAAATGGGGAGGTGAAGGGGGGTGGAAGGGAGAAGTGGAGTGAGGGGAGGTGAAAGGGGGTGAGGGGAGGTGATGGGGGGTGAGGGGAGGTGATGGGGTTGAGGGGTGGTGAAGGCCGCTCACTCACCCGTCCGGCAGGTCCCACGTGGATCTGAGGCGGGAGGCAGCGTGTTGTGGCCGCTCTCCCGCTGTGTCCCGGGCGCTCGCTCGCTCCCCCGCTGACTGTAGCGGCGCCGGGGGGGGGGGTATCGGGGAGACACTGACACTGGAGGGGAGGGGGGGTGGAGGGGAGGTGAAGGGGGGGTGGAGGGGAGGTGAAGGCCGCTCACTCACCCATCCGGCAGGTCCCACGTGGATCTGAGGCGGGAGGCAGCGTGTTGTGGCCGCTCCCCCGCTGTGTCCCGGGCGCCGCCATCTTGGGCACTCGGCGCCGCGAGGCAGCCTGCCTGGCCACTGGCTGTTCCCCCGCCGGGTAGGGGGTGAGTTGTAGCGCCGGTGAGGGGGGGGCATGTATATGTGTGGGGGGGGAGAGGTGGGAGATATAGAGGGGGGGTCTCGCACGGCCGCTGACACTGGGTGGGGGGGGGGTGCTGAAGGGGTAATAATAGTGTGTGTGTCCCGCTAACTGTAGCAGCGCCGGGGGAGGGGGGGTCGGGGTGAAAGCGCGGGAGACACGGGGAGAGGAGGAGGTGCGCGCGGGTGCTGCTGTGAGCCCCGCTAATGTAGGTAACAGTGTGTGTGTGTGTGTGTGTGTGTGTGTCACTGTGTGTGTGTCTGTCATTGTGTGTGTGTGTGTGTGTCCCTGTGTGTGTGTGTCCCTGCTCCCCCGCTGTGTCCCGGGTGCCGCCATCTTGGGCACTCGGCGCCGCGAGGCAGCCTGCCTGGCCACTGGCTGTTCCCCCGCCGGGGAGGGGGTGAGTTGTAGCGCCGGTGAGGGGGGGGGCATGTATATGTGTGGGGGGGGAGAGGTGGGAGATATAGAGGGGGGGTCTCGCACGGCCGCTGACACTGGGTGGGGGGGGGGGGGCGCTGAAGGGGTAATAATAGTGTGTGTGTCCCGCTGACTGTAGCAGCGCCGGGGGAGGGGGGGGTCGGGGTGAAAGCGCGGCAGACACGGGGAGAGGAGGAGGTGCGCGCGGGTGCTGCTGTGAGCCCCACTAATGTAGGTAACAGTGTGTGTGTGTGTGTGTGTCACTGTGTGTGTGTCTGTCATTGTGTGTGTGTGTGTCCCTGTGTGTGTGTGTCCCTGTGTGTCCCTGTGTGTGTGTGTCCCTGTGTGTGTGTGTCCCTGTGTGTGTGTGTCCCTGTGTGTCCTTTGGCCCGTCACTCCGCCTCAGGCCAATGAGAGGTGTGCGGGGGCGGGCCAAGGGACCAATCAGATTTCCCCTATGGACACCGGACATCCAGCAGGCATGCATGCATGCATGCAGGCAGGCAAACATACAGTGCTTTCACTAATATAGTATAAGATATATATATATATATATATATATATATATATATATATATATATATATATATATATATATATATATATATATATATATATATATATATATATATATATATATATATATATATATATATATATATAGACCATACGATACCGGTTGCAACACGACATCAAGGGACAGCACGCAGGTAAGTAAATCAAAAATTTTCTATATTTGATAGAAGACACAAAAACCGACGTTTCGGTCCCCCAGTGGGGGAGCACCACCTTGAGAAAGGTCCCACTGGGGGACCGAAACGTCGGTTTTTGTGTCTTCTATCAAATATAGAACATTTTTGATTTACTTACCTGCGTGCTGTCCCTTGATGTCGTGTTGCAACCGGTATCGTATGGTCTATATATATATATATATATATATATATATATATATATATATATATATATATATATATATATATATATATATATATATATATATATATATATATATATATATATATATATATATACAGCTAAACCCCGTTATAACGCGGGTCTCGGGGTCCACCCCGAGACCACCGCGTTACTAACGGGGTCGCGGAAAAAAATGGCCGCCGCGCTTTAGCGCATATTCATCCCGCGGGACAGGAGATGGGAGCGGGCATGTCCCTCCGCTCCCCGCTTCCCCCTGTCACCGCGGGACAGCCCGCGGGGCAGGAGATGGGAGCGGGGATGTCCCTCCTGTCCCCGCTTCCCCCTGTCACCGCGGGACAGGCCGCGGGGCAGGAGATGGGAGCGGGGATGTCCCTCCTGTCCCCGCTTCCTCCTGTCACCGCGTGACAGCCCGCGGGGCAGGAGATGGGAGCGGGATGTCCCTCAGGTCGCCGCTTACCTCAGATCCCGCTACCTGCATGGAGGTGGTAGCGGGGGGTTTCTTCTCCCCACCGCTGTCCCTGGCGCTCCCGCTGCCTGCGCGGGAGGAGGGGGGGAGCGGGTGGTGGTGCTGGTCGCGGCCTTTCCTCTGCTCCGACCCCACCCCCCGTCTGTGTAGCGTGAGAGAGTGTGTGTGTGTATGTATATATGGGAGAGAAAGTGTGTGTGTGTATATGGGTGTGTGTATGTGGGTGTGAGTGTGTGTAAGTGTCTGAGTGTGTGTGTGAGTGTCTGTGAGTGTCTAAGTGTGTGTAAGTGTGTGTAAGTGTGTGTGAGTGTCTATGAGTGTCTAAGTGTGTGTAAGTGTGTGTGAGTGTCTGTGAGTGTCTGTGAGTGTGCGTGAGTGTGCGTAAGTGTGCGTAAGTGTGCGTGGGTGTGCGTGAGTGTGCGTGAGTGTGCGTAAGTGTGTGTGAGTGTCTGTAAGTGTGTGTGAGTGTGTGTGAGTGTCTGTGAGTGTCTAAGTGTGTGTGTGTGTGTGTGTGTGTGTGTGTGTGTGTGTGTGTGTGTGTGTGTGTGTGTGTGTGTCTGTGAGTGTGTGTGAGTGTCTGTGAGTGTCTAAGTGTGTGTAAGTGTGTGTGTGTGTGTGTGTGAGTGTCTGTAAGTGTGTGTGAGTGTGCGTAAGTGTGCGTAAGTGTGTGTGGGTGTGTGTGGGTGTGTGTGAGTGTGTGTGAGTGTGCGTAAGTGTGTGTGAGTGTCTGTAAGTGTCTGAGTGTGTGTGTAAGTAAGTGTAAGAGCCGGAGCGGGAGGTGGGAGGTTTGACAGGGAGGGGGGGCGTGGCTTGAGCGGAGGGACCCGCTACTCTCCCCCCCCCCTCCCTCCACGGACTCGGGCTGGAGCACTCATACATACACACATACACACACACACACAGGCACTCACGCACTCATACACACATGCAGGCACTCACGCACTCACACACACACACACAGACAGGCACTCGCACTCACACACACAGACCGCTAACCCCCCCCCCCCCCCGCCGCAGTACAAGGCCCGCCGTAGCCGCAGCGCAGGGCCCCGCCACCCCCCCAACCCCCACAGCACAATGACTTCCCACCCCCTTAACTTTGTGAAACAAAAGTCACAAGACGTTGTACAGGCAAAATACATCTGTTAAAGTGCAGTTGTCTGTTTATTTCTATATAATAATTGTGTGCAGTGTGCAGTGTGTGTGCAGTGTGTCAGTGTGTGCAGTGTGTCCAATGAGCAGTGTGTGTGCAGTGTGCAGTGTGTGTGCAGTGTGTGTGCAGTGTCAGTGTGTGCAGTGTGAGCAATGAGCAGTGTGTGTGCAGTGTGCAGTGTGTGTGCAGTGTGAGCAATGAGCAGTGTGTGTGCAGTGTGTCCAATGAGCAGTGTGTGTGCAGTGTGCAGTGTGTGTGTGCAGTGTGTGTGCAGTGTGTCAGTGTGTGCAGTGTGAGCAATGAGCAGTGTGTGTGCAGTGTGCAGTGTGTGTGCAGTGTGTGTGCAGTGTGTGTCAGTGTGTGCAGTGTGAGCAATGAGCAGTGTGTGTGCAGTGTGTGTGCAGTGTGTGTGCAGTGTGTCAGTGTGAGCAATGAGCAGTGTGTGTGCAGTGTGTGTGCAGTGTGGCAGTGTGAGCAATGAGCAGTGTGTGTGCAGTGTGTGCAGAGTTTTTTTTTTTTTTTTTTTTAAACGGGCGCCACGGGAAAACCGCGTTATAACCGAATCGCGGTATAACGAGGCGCGTTATAACGGGGTTTAGCTGTATATATATATACTGTATCTCTCTCTCTCTCTCTCTCTCTCTCTCTTTCTCTCTGTCTCTCTGTATATATATACAGTATATATATATAGTTGCATGATGAAGCCACAGTACAAATTCATGGGTGAAGGGTGGGTATCGTGCCTGTGTGGCTTAACCCCTTAATTACCTTTGCGGTTATTATCCGATAAGGTGTTTAAGGGGTTAATTTATATCTGAATGTACTTGCAATGTATTGCCTAGGTTTTGGCTATGTATTGTGTGGGCAAGACAAGGATTTTGCTGGCAACGGACACTTCGTATTGATGAGGTCAGTAGTACTTTATTGATTTGTATATGCTAGTTAATGTTTTTAATAATGGGCAATTAATCTATTATCCATATCTGGGTAATAGTTATTTTGCACATTATTGTACTGTAGGTGTTGGGGGGGAGGGTGTATGTATTGAATGTATAGGCCAGGTTTATTTTTTTTACATTCAGAGTTTGATTCCGTGGTTTTGCGTGGGGCCTATGGAGACCACCTGTGGGTATCCTCGGGTATCCCAAGGGTATCAGGCTGGTGGTTCCACGGGTGACACATGCGGGGATGATGATGTGTGGTCCCACTTCTGTGGGGGCACCGCGGACCCGTAGTCTGCGGGGATGACGATGTGTGGTCCCACTTCTGTGGGGGCACCGCCGACCCGTAGGTGCGGGGATGATGATGTGTGGTCCCACTTCTGTGGGGGCACCGCGGACCCGTAGTGAGCACCCGTGAGTTCCCCAGACCCCCATGGGAACCACCCGAGGGGCTCCAGACATCCTTGGGCCTACCGTGGGGACCCAATTGTGGCTCACGGTGACCCAAGGAGACCACCTGGGCGCCATGGTGCTGGCAGGATCCACCAGCAGGCCTCCAGAACCTGTGGAATGCTGCTGGTAAACTGTAGGTCTGTCCAGGTGCCCTGCCAGCCCACCGGGGACTAGCGTGGGGCTGCGTTATGGACCCTGAATGTAAAAGAATAAATCTTGTATTTATAGGGGGGCACAGGGTTGGGTAATGTATTTAATAAATAGAATGCTGTTTATTGTGGGGCTGTGCATTGTTTTGATTGCGGGGACTGGGGGTGGGGGGGGTTCCCCAACGGTATGTGGGTAGGCCTCCCTTGTGGGTAGTTAGTGGGTGAGGGTTGAGGGTGGTTAGGCCACACGGGGTGGGGGGTTAGAGTGGGAGGGTATGTACAGTAGGCGTCCCGAGTGGTGGGTGAGGGTGGGTTAACCCCTTCATGACTGTAGCGGTTAATAACCGCTATGGTGATTAAGGGGTTAGGGGACATTACTTTGAAAGTGTTAATTTTTTTCTCTGTTTTACTGTACAGCAGCGGAGGTTGCCATGGGTAGTGGGTAGTGTATTGAATGTATTTATTGGTTATTATGCCTTAACCCCTTCATTACCTTAGCGGCTATACGCTATGGTAATGACGCAGCATTTCTGAACTTTTAATAATATTGTGCAGGAGCAGGGGGTCCCCTGAGATTAGATTTCTGTCTCAGGGAACCCCCTGCTCACTGTACAATATTATTAAAAATACAGAAATGCTGCTTCTTTACCATAGCGCATAGCCGCTAAGGTAAAGAATGATTCTTTAATGATGTGTGTGTTTTATTCACAGTGTAGATGTGCAGGGGGTCTCCGGAGCAGAAGCGCACAGGTTTCAGGTCTGGGGACCCCCTGCTCCCCGAGATACAGGCCTCTTTAGGGGGTGCCGGTATCCCTCTGCTCTGCTTGGTTTAACAGGCCGCGGTCACGTGATCGGGGCCTTTAATGCAGAGGGATACCGGCACCTCATAAAGAGGGCTGTATCTCGGGGGGCAGGAGGTCCCCCGACCTGAAACCAGTGCGGTTCAGCTCCCGAGACCCCCTGCACATCTACACTAGGAATAAAAATGTATTTCAAATGTATTTATTTGTATTTATTTATTTATTTATTGCGGGGATGCTGTGTGTGATTATTTTTTATTGTGTGTAGCGGGGGTGGGTGACGGGGTTTATAAATGTGAGTTTATAAATAAAATAAAGAATATTATTTCTAGGGGCCTTAGAACAGAAGTTCCCACGCCAATTGCGCGCTCATTGCTCTTTTGTTACAATGTTGCTGGTCTTGCGGCTTTGCAGTCTGGCAGCAAAAAGCAGTTTGTAGTACTGAGTGTGAGATAAATTAACCAGTTCTTTTATTGCTGAAGTCGCCACCAAAAACTTTTATTTACAAATACAGTACAAAAACCGTGCAACACACAACAACATACAGTACAGTATCCTTTGTTTAAGTACAGCAGGTACTGTAGGGTAAAACATGTACTGTACAGTACAGCACAATATTACAGTATGGTCTCACTGAAAGTCCTCCCCATTTTCCATCCATGGCCGATGCCTTGCATGGCGCAAAACGCCATTAATGCAGTCTCTAACGCCTCTCATTACAGGATCTGTAACAGGATAATAGCGCTGCATTTCTTCCACAATCTTTTTCCTTAAATTAGCAGGAAGGGCCTTTTTATGGCGATTCCCATCGTAATTTACTTTGAACACCCACTCGCAGTACAATGTGTAGGGAACATGGTGTTTAAATATGATCAAGGCATACTTGTGTGGTATACCAGCACTCCTCACCCTATACTTCTCCCTCAGCGCCGGTGGCAGATCACACAGGGAGATGTCGGGCACTGTTTCTATGCGAGCGGGTGTAGGAGGTCTTTTGGGAGCGGGTGTACTTGAGGCGACGGGCAATGGTAGGGTGTCTGGGAGGAAGCTTTCCTCCGGTAGTGGTTGCCGGGTTGTCTCCTGGCGTGGTCTTGACGGGGTTGTCATGTCCTCCTCAATAGCATAGTACACTGCATCTTCTGGTGGAGGGGGTGTGCTTGGTGATGGACGGGGGCCGAAGGTACCATGCATCACATCCATGTCACCCCCCTGCTCCAGCGTCGGGGAAACAGGGGCATTAACACCGAGCAAATAATGTATGCCCGCTATGTCAGCCTCTATCTTGTCCATCCGTTGATCCATCCGTTGCTCCATATGTAGCATCCGTTGCTCCACATGTAGCACCGACTCCAGAAGCAGAAAGCAGATCTAGCTTTGCCAGCACAATAGAATTCCCGGGGAGATCCACAGTTAGCCCATTCAGGATCCGGTCTAACGAGCTGCTTGTGCATGGCATCTGGAGATCTGGGGGGATGGGTGCAACGGAGGATGAGATGGGGGTTCCCTGGAGAGAAGCGGCATCGATGGAGAGTGGAGGAGGTGACCTGGGGATGCCCGGTACAGGAGAAGCTGCAGCGTCGTCGAAGAGGGATGGAGAAGGTGACCGCTGGATTTCCGGGAGAGAAGCAGAGTCGTCCAAGAGCAAAGGAGACAGTGACCCGTGGATTTCAGAGGCAGCAGCATCTTCAGATGGAACCGGAGAAGATGGGGGTGGAGAAGCCGGGCTGAAGATTTCCGGGACAGCTACAGCAGAGTCGTCGAAGCTTATGGGAGCAAGTGGTCTGCGGATTCGGTGAGTTGGCTGCCATTCGTCTTGCGTACCGAGCACAGTACCGTATTTCTTCCTCACATAATAAGGCTGACGTGTTTTAAAACCCTTAGCCTTTGGGGTCAGCAGAAGGTTTTCTTTATTGGCCTTAGCCTGTCGCTTTGCCTTTGGCTTGGAAACGGTAACTGCCTTTCTCTTTTTCAGTGTGGCAGGCACAGCAGAGGTGAGATGGTTCTTGCGTCCATAGAACCGGGGCTGCTCCATGTAAGCGGGAGGCACAATGCAGTATCTGGACAATGGATCAGATAAAGTTCAGCAAGTGGTGGGCTATGCAACGTGTACAACCTTTTATGCATGGCGGCCAGGTACAGGTGTTGAAAGTGGGTGGTCTGTAATGTGAGTCATTAACATATAAATATACCATCCATTTTGTGGATTCACTGCACATTGAATACACATCGACTAAACATCGAATATACATTCTTGTGTTTGTATTTCTTTCTATTCGCAGCAATGCCTGTTAAGAAGATTTCAAAGGATCTCAGCATGAGAATGAAGGAGATGTACACGAGCGGAAAACGAATTGCAGATATCCAGCGCTGGTTAACTGCTTCTGGCCTCGTTGTGCCATCAAACACCGTGTGCTATCATGCACACGGAAAAAACAGAGACCTCAAAAAGGCACCAAAGGTAACAAATGCGTAAGTATATTTATAAAACTTAACCAAAAAAAAATATAGAAATTGTAGTGTACATCTACAGTATACCGTATTTATATAGTATATTTATATTACAACAGTATATACTGTAGTGTACTGTATGTGTGGTCAATTTATATTTTTTGTGCAGCAGTATACACTTTTGTTATATTGCAATTCATCTTACAACGGGATATACAGTATATGATGTGTATTTATTATGATATAACAACAGTATACCGTATTTATATAGTATATTTATTATATTACAACAGTATATAGTGTACTGTATGTGTGGTCAATTTATATTTTTTGTGCAGCAGTATACACTTTTGTTATATTGCAATTCATCTTACAACGGAATATACAGTGTATGATGTGTATTTATTATGATATAACAACAGTATACCGTATTTATATAGTATATTTATTATATTACAACAGTATATAGTGTATGTGTGGTCAATTTATATTTTTTGTGCAGCAGTATACACTTTTGGTATATTGCAATTCATCTTACAACGGAATATACAGTATATGATGTGTATTTATTATGATATAACAACAGTATATTTATATAGTATATTTATATTACAACAGTACTGTATACTGTATATTTTGTATATTTATATTTATAGTACAGCAGTATACATTTTTTGTATATTTATATTTACTGTATATTACAACATTACATGTACAGTATACAGTATACATTTTATATTGCTGCATATTAATAACACAATATAATTTATTTGCATTGTAGGGAGACTACTCTTCTGGTGGACAGAATAAGTGAGGAGAATGATGAGAGGAGCGCATTAAGGGTTAAAAACACTTTGCAGGAAAACCACAATCTGACTGTATCCGAGAGCAGCATAAAGAAGATGAGACGCAGAATTGGATGGAAATATGGACGTGTGAGGTTAGTACTGGACAGTACAGGAGGTACTGTAAAGTAGAAGTGTTGTTTTGCAAACTGTACTGCGCTGTGAAGCTAACATTTTTTATTCATTGTCATTACAGAGCGTACCCCATGATACGGGACGCAAACAAAATCAAAAGAGTGCTCCAGGCCCAGGCATGGATCGACAGCGGTGAGACTTTCCAGGATTGCATCTTCACTGATGAGTCTACTGTGTCGCTGGAGAGATTTGCAAGATTTGCGTTGCACAAAAAAGGCCGCATAACTTTGAAGCCGCGGCCAAAACACCCTGTGAAGCTGCATGTGTGGGGTGCCATCTCTAGGCGTGGACCGGGATGCATTGTCGTCTTTGAAGGTACAATTTCTCAAATATAATGCCGCCTAATACACTGTACTTGACTAGTGTTGCCTTACCGTATGCACTGTACTGTACTATTGAGCCCTTTTCTTTTCTTGCTATAGGAATCATGAATAAAGATTTCTTCCAAGACAACATTGTGCCCGTGATAGTGCGATACATCAGACGTGACTTTCCCAATGGGCATCGCTTTTATCAGGACAATGATCCCAAGCACACCGCGTCGACGGCGCATATCCTTGAGCACGGCATCAACTGGGTGAAGACGCCAGCGGAGTAAGTGCAGTAGACCGTGTCCCATTTATGTTCCCCACTGTTTTTACTGTGTACTGTATCTCTTAAACTAATTGTCCTTTCTTTCCAATCACAGATCGCCAGACTTCAATCCGATCGAAATGGTCTGGCATCAGCTGAAGAACCACATCCGTAAAGAGGCGAAACCCTCCAAGAAGGACGAGTTGTATAAAGCCATAATGAGTTTTTGGAACGATGTACTCACCGTGGAACGATGCAATAAATATATAGACCATATTGCCACTGTGTTGCCCATTGTCATCGCGCGCAATGGGCAAGCATCAGGAAAGTAGTACAGTGCTGTAGTATTGTACAGTAAGTACAGTATGATACAGGTAATTATGGCACAGATTGTTTCTTTCCCAATAGTTAGAGTATACAGTAGTTCCAGTATACAGTACAGTAGACTAGTTTGACAGTACTACAGTAACTGCCTACTAACTGCTCCATTTTTTTCTTTCCAGAGAAAGCTGCACCAGCCACCTACTGTACAGTAGTTCTACCATAATACAGTACGCACATACAGTACAGTACAGTAACTGAACAAAGTTTTTGTTTTCTTGTCGTTCCAGGAAAAAGGGTGCCCAAGGGGGAGGTGGGGGCGTTGTGTTCCGTCAAATCTGCTTGTGCAGTCAAATGTACAGTATATAAACAGCAGTAATGATGTACACAAAACCTCTCCTCTCTCAATGAACTACTGTACCGCAGACACAATGAGGATACTGTTACAGTATGAAGGGAAAAAGAACAGGATGGGTTATTTAACATTATACTGTGCAATATTTATACTGTATATTTATACAGTATATACTGTATTTTTATTCTAAAGGTATTCGAGAATGTACTGTACTGTATGAGGACCTGGTGACTTTCAACCCTCTCAGACCCACAGAACGGATTATTTCACATTACTGTATATTTATCCTGTATATTTTCAGTAATTTAGAAGCAGTGGCTGTTCTGAACAGAACAGTTACTGTAAGCAAACGGATGCACATCAGATTTACATTTCCAATTCGAGAAGGGATTTTTCCAAAGCAGGCAGGCCTCCCTCTAAGGGAGGGGGATGGTGGGATCATACGCTGGCTGGCCTCCTGCTGAATCTTGTTACCGTAGCCAGCCCAGGGCCAGATTAACAAAACAATGGCTTGGATTGGATTAGCCAGACGATTGATGCTTGGCCAGGGAGGGATTAAAAACTCTAAGGGAGGGGGTGGGGTGGCTGAAATAGCTGGGACTGTACTGTGTCAGTATTTCCAACGGCAGGTCACCCTAATAATTGCATGAATAAACACCCAAAGACAAGGCCCAAATATAGTACAGTATACTGTATACTGCATATACAGTACAGAGCTGTATACTGTATTATAAATAAATAATCATACAGTACTGTACAGTATGTATTATTGTGTGTTGAGGTTTTGAATTGCTGTTAACTTGAAATGTTTCACCATTGTATTGTACTGTATTTGTAAATAAAAGTTTTTTGTGGCGACTTCAGCAATAAAAGAACTGGTTAATTTATCTCACATAAAGTATGTGAATACGACCGCAATCACCATTGTAAATGGGTGCATAGGATGGAACGACAGGTGCTAAAGGGGTATACAGTAAATATGATATTTATCAGTGTTGATCAAAGAGAGTTGATCAGAAGGATTCCCCTTATAAAGTATACAGCACTCTATTGTCATTCATACAGTATAGTAAAGGGTAGACAACAAATGGTCTTGCAGTATACTGTATTACTACAAATCTGTCAGGTTGACCAGAATCACTGCGGATATCGGAAAATAATACAATTTTATTAATTCTACATAGAATTAATAAAATTGTATTATTTTCCGATATCCGCAGTGATTCTGGTCAACCTGACAGATTTGTAGTAATACAGTATACTGCAAGACCATTTGTTGTCTACCCTTTACTACACTGTACTGTATGAATGACAATAGAGTGCTGTACTGTACTGTATATAAGGGGAATCCTTCTGATCAACTCTCTTTGATCAACACTGATAAATAATTTATCTCACACTCAGTACTACTACAAACTGCTTTTTGCTTGCAGACTGCAAAGCCGCAAGACCAGCAACATTGTAAAAAAAGAGCAATGAGCGCGAAATTGGCGTGGGAACTTCTGTTCTAGGGCCCCTAGAAATAATATTCTTTATTTTATTTATAAACTCACATTTATAAACCCCGTCACCCACCCACGCTACACACAATAAAGCGGGCACTTACAGTACCGTATATATTTATTTCTCTTCATGTATTTATTTATTTATTTAGATTTATTTATTAATTGTGGGGCTGCTGTGCGTGAATTTTTTTTATTGGGGGTGAGGGGGGTGTTTGGCCCTTGGTGTGAGTTTAGGACTTGCAGCAGCAGCACAATTAATAAATAAATCTAAATAAATAAATGAATATAAATAAATACATTTAAAATACATTTTTATTGATAGTGTAGATGTGCAGAGGGTCTCCGGAGCTGAAGCGCACAGGTTTCAGGTCTGGGGACCCCCTGCCCCCCGAGATACAGGCCCCTTTAGGGGGTGCCGGTATCCCTCTGCTCTGCTTGGTTTACAGGCCGCGATCACGTGATCGGGCCCTTTAAACCAAGCAGAGGGATACCGGCACCCCCTAAAGGGGGCTGTATCTCGGGGGGCAGGGGGTCCCCAGACCTGAAACCTGTGCGCTTCAGCTCCGGAGACCCCCTGCACATCTACACTATCAATAAAAATGTATTTCAAATGTATTTTTTGTCATTTATTTATTTATTTATTTAGATTTATTTATTTATTTTTTGGCGGCTGCTGTGCTGTGTGTGTGTATTTTTTATTGTGGGTAGCGGGAGGGTGGGTGAATGGGGTATTAGCCCCAACGATGGTTGTTTAGGGCTTGCGGGGGGGGTAGCGGGAGGGCTTAACCCCTTCATGACCGTAGCGGTATTAACTGCTACGGTCGTGAAGGGGTTAAGTGCACCCGCAAACCCCCCCTCCCCCGCAAGTCCTAAACTCACACCAAGGGCCAAATACCCCCCCTCACCCATCCCCACTACACACAATAAAGCGGGCACGGTGGGTTAACCCCTTCATTGCCTTAGCGGCTATCCGCTATGGTAATGACGCAGCATTTCTGTATTTTTAATAATATTAGCAGGAGCAGGGGGGTCCCTGAGCATTAATTTCTGGCTCAGGGAACCCCCTGCTCACTGTACAATACTGTATTATTAAAATACAGAAATGATGCTTCTTTACCATAGCGCATAGCCGCTAAGGTAAAGAACGAGTGTTTATTTATACTGTATATTGTATGTGTTTTATTGATACTGTACATATGCAGAGGGTCTCCAGAGCAGAAGCGCACAGGTTTCAGGTCTGGGGACCCCCTGCCCCCCGAGATACAGGCCCCTTTAGGGGGTGCCGGTATCCCTCTGCTCTGCTTGGTTTACAGGCCGCGATCACGTGATCGGGCCCTTTAAACCAAGCAGAGGGATACCGGCACCCCCTAAAGGGGCCTGTATCTCGGGGAGCAGGGGGTCCCCAGACCTAAAACCAACGCGATTCAGCTCCGGAGACCCCCTGCACATCTACACTATCAATAAAATGTATTTCAAATCATTTTTAATGTGCCGATGTTTGCGCGGAGAGAGCAGCGGATCTCTCTCTGCTGCAAACACATCTCGCCCCCAGTATGTGCAGTAATTTACTGAACATGTACTGTAGAATAAATGCATAGTTTTATTTATTCGGGTTTATCACACAGTATACTGTTCGGCCGGAAAACATCAGCATACAGTACAGCACAATATTATCCATCGAAATCCCCCCATTAGCCGTTTTCTTTTCTGAGGAAAAACAAAATGAAAAGTTTTAATGTACGGTAATGGTCAGCCCCCTAAAGAAGTACCCAGCCAGCCCCACCAAAATAATACGGCAACAATACAGTACTCACCATACTATTTCCCATTCAGCTTGCGCCGGCGCCGGTCCACTGCCAGTACAGCTTTCTTCATCACCCACGTCGATAGTTAGCAGCGGGACTAGCCCACCTGTAGTCAGCAGGTGAGGCGGGAAATCGCTTAGGTACATGCAAGCTTCATCAAAACTGGCCGCGAAATCCGACTCTGTCTCAGGGTTGTCACTGACACTGGGACCGTCATTGGAAGCCGGTGCTGGTGCTGGTGCATTGCTTGGCAGGGATTGTCGCTTCTTAGTTGGTTTTAACACGACCCTTCGCCTTTTGCCGCCTCCATGATCATAGATACGGGAAAAACCCTGTGACACACACCAATACCCTCCAACAAATTTTGGCTCAATACGGTGAAAACAGGGGTCACTACATAACCTTTTCCTTATTGCACGCTTCCACAAATGAGGAGTTGGCGAAAATTTGTAAAAGTCATAGTTTTCGATAAAATACTGATACATTTGAACAACTGTTGCCATCTTATCCTCTGTTGCATTAATAGCGGCCCATATTAAATAAGCATAACTTCTGTCAGGTTTTTGGAACACGGGCTGCTGCACTTGGACACTCATGCTGAGTCTCTGGAGAATAGTGTACTGTAACTGAAACAGGTCTTTGTCTTTATTTAATACAGTATGTAAAGCCTAAATTGATACATTTTTGCAACTCTTCCTTCAGTCTCAAGGCCAAGGCCAAGTTACTGTACAATGGCACACTGTGATACAGTATCTTTTTTAAACGAAACAACTGCAAGCCCACACATTACTGATTCGGCGCTTTACAAGTCATGAGTTTATGCCATCTGGTGGACACGCGAAGCATTGCAGCCTAGTAAATCCTTCTCATTATCATTTAACAGATCAGGCCCCCGTCAGCCAGGCATGAACCGTGGCTGGGAAGGCAAACGCAACGAAGCATGCAAGAGGTGAGCAGCGGCGGATTCCAGGTATCTGCCAGGTACAAACTGGGCATTTGCTCGAATAAAGTGTGTCGGTGCAGTACATTTGAATTACCAATAAAATTCAAGTTGGAAAAAAATAAAATGTAAAATCAATGAATGTATTGATAAATTCCGGGTTAAGCCCATCTTGTTACCCCTGAAACCCTTGTGGTCCCTGGCAGCTGCATAGCACCATAAGCCATTTCCATGGGTTATAACATGTAAAATTTAAAGTGTCCCCTGTTTTTCCACTTTTCATATTCACTTTATCCCAGACTCATGACACTTTCTGTGTGCAACTCTTATGTGGGAATTTTTGGTAGAAATGCAGTGGTTTTGTTTGCAGGAGTTTGGGGGACAAATATACCTGTAGTCAACTAATTATCCCCGGTGTGCAGGCATGATTTTCTTGTATGCGGGTTGAATTACACTGTGGCTGCCCTGTATCCCCCAGACTCCAGGTTTTCAAGCTCAGATATCCCAACTCTATTTCCCTCATATATATGGGTTTTCCCAAAGTATATCATGTATTTAAATATGGTTTATCATGGTTGTGCAATTTCTGTAAATGTCTATTCAGTCAGTACAGGCTCCATACAAGTTCCGGGAAGTCTGGATAGATATCGGAGTTCAAAGAGGAGAGAGGATGTGGGGTGTTATGTGGCTAGAGCATGGTGAAGTACTGTATCTGGAGAACAGAGACCCCCTGTGGGGAGGACACTCTGATCTGCCAGAGTCAGTTGAGCCTGCAGTAGGTGGCAATGGGTTGACTGGGGGAATCCAGAGAATATCAGTGTATTTCCCATTGGTCAAATCATATGTCCCACCCATTTGGGCAAGCTGAGCTGGCTTAACTTTCCCCCTCCTCTGATGTCAGCCAAAGAATGAGCCCCTATTCCTAATAGGTAGTGGGAATAAATTCCCACACTCTGATTGGTTGTTCCTCCATGCTGAACATAGAACAGTGGAGGGTATGTAAGGAGGTAGCCGACTGAGATAGCCATACCTTCAACTGGCTTGTGTCGATGAAGCTAGGTCAGGCTTTTCAAAGTTGCTCTGTTTGAAATTGTTGAGCAACTGGCTTTGTTTTGAAGCTAGGACAGTCTGCCCTGCAGGGACTAAGTCAGATGTGAAGTCAAAGTTCTGAGAATTGAACATAGCGGTCGCGGCTAGGATCTTTAGCCGAAAAGAGGACCAGGAAGCCCAGGTGTATATCTTGGTCAGGGTAAGCCTTCCGAAGCAGGCACCTATTTGAGCCTAGATTTCACTACCCAGACCCCCAGTAAGTGTGTATGTTGTCTCTATTTTGTGTATTCATTGTGTGCATGCGGGTTTACCCGAATAAACTTCATTTTGTTTTATTACCTTGTTTTGCCTAGTGATTGATCCCGGTATAAATATGTAAAAAGTCCTGATCTCCCGTGACAAGATGGAAAAAAATAACGTTCCAAAGGGATCTTTAGGGCTACCAGTCGAGCAGAGTGAATCGTTGGACATATCAATGCTTTGAAGCACAATGTGGTTCATTGCCCTTCCCGAGAATATTCCACACTAGAAGTTATTATCATCAATCCTCAGACTCTAATCACTCTGATTTTTTAGAACGAGGATACTCACAACATCCCTCACCGATCATGACCAGTCTCACGGGAGACCAGCTGTATTATCACACTACCACTGGGATCACTATCACCAGACAGGGCACAATAGTTGAATAAACAAAAGTTTATTCTGGCAAGCCAGCAAACACACAAATCACACAATCACAGTATGACACTCACCAAGTGGGGCAATAATCTAGCCTCAGGCAGGTGCAGGAGCCTGCTTCGGAAGGCTTGGCATTAACGGCTTCTTCCCCGGCTTCTCTGTGCTCTTCTGCAAGCAACACTTTTAAAATAGCCCACCAGCCGTGACATCACTGTCTCCGATCCACTCTGCAAACTTGTATGCTACTGTGATCGGCTGTGCTCCTTACATAGGCCTAAGTCTCCTATCTTTTTTGCTGGAGCAGAGACCACCGGCCAATCAGAGCACAGATTGTGATGGTGCAGCCAATCATAGAATGAGTGCTTGTCCGGTTGCACCAATTAGGGCAGGTGTCCGGCTTATTGACTCTGGACTGCTTCTCGGGGTGTGAGCTGCTGGCGGGTGGGAAATTAGATCTGGCCAATGGAAATCATGCCTTCGGGCTGAGACCCAGTAAAGGATCCCCTGGCCAGCCCAATTTCTCAGTGTCTCGGGGAACAAAGGCTCTGAACCGTCGATTACCAGTTCCTGGACCTGAATTACAGCCCTTCCCCACTCACCATTTTCCAGGTACTCAGCTGCTCCCAAGCTCTGTCACGGACAGACATTTCTCTGGATGCAGCCCAGCTAAGTGAATTACTGTGTCTGCATACAGATAAATGCTAGCAACACAAAGGACAATGCTGGATTATTAACTGTGTGGGGAAAACACAAACACAGGGAAAGACAGTGATTTTTTACAATCCCAGCTCCCCAAGATAGATAGTTTCCCCCCTTGTAGATATCACACAGTGATTATCTCTTTTCTGGAAGAGATTTACACAAAACACATTGCACAAAGGCCAAAATGACCCTGACAGATGTGGCAATTAAACATGGATTTGGGGTAGCCTGCCTGGCTTAACTTTTATTATGTTTTGCTGGCTACCCCTACAGTCACAACCGGTCTAACGTGGAAATAAATTTTGGGGCCTATGCAGAGAGCAGCGAATTTTAAAATTGGCGAATTTATTAAAAAGTAGCTTTTTTGGAGAGTTTTAATCTCCATATGCAGAAAAGTGCGAATTCTGCTATGTTTAACATGGATGCGTGTGGCGAGTTTAAATTGGCGAGATGCGCGCTTCAGAAATGTGTTAAAACAAATTCGCGCCTTTTTTTTCCCCTTTGCAATGGCCGCGAGCGGCAGTTTTTTTTGGCGAGGCAAAACGGAGACAATCGCGCCATTTTATTGGCGCGAACAGCCGCTAGATGCCGTTCGCGCCTCTCTGCATACGGATATTTTTAAAACTGGCGAGATTGAGGTTCTCGCCAGCCGCGAGGCGAGTTTTACAAATAGAAAAGAAAAATTGGCGCGTTTTTCGGAACTCGCCATTTTCTGCTGCTTTCTGCGCGATTTTCTCCAAAAAATGGCGAATTTCGAAATAGCGCTGCTCTCTGCATAGGCCCCTATATCGGATAAGGACACAAATGCAGGTCAGCTAAGAGTCGGATTGTCACAAGATCACAAAGCCTCAGGTTTTACCAATGGTGAATATTTCTGATTTATATTCTCATGGACATAGAGACTAATAAGATGCAAAAATAACTGATTTGTGCCCACAAATCGGGTTGATATTTTTTTTTAACTTGATTTGGATTTGATGAAGTTATTTCGGAACTTTCTTTGGAAAGCATTATTTGTGCCTACCGGAGTACGCTCTTCTTCGGACATGGTAGTTACACAGGTTAACACACTTACCAACAGTATGACTACAAGCATTGATAATTATGTTATTAGTCAATGAACGTCTACCAGGGGTGCTCGGCAATGGCTTCCCCAGCTGACAGGATATCTCCCCCTGTGCTGGCACCGCTCTGGCTGGGGAGGCAGCAAATGTGCATGGCCCGATCTCCGCCCCTGGATGCTGTTGCCTTTGTACTCTGCCCCTCTCCTCCCCCTCCAGACCCTGCAGTTACCATTTTCTTTTGAAATGCTGGCTGAACAAAGGGTTTCTCAGCCCTGCATGCCCAGAGATGTTAAATGCATTTATTTATTCCCTGGGCATGCATGCTGGAAAAATACAATTACCCAGTCTCCACGACCATGAACCCTGGTTAGGCTGGTTCCACAGGGAGTTTGTAGACAATAGAGGATGGGGATGGGCAGGCCTCCAATCTCACAGGCGTCGGTCCGAAGAGCAAAGTCATTGTCTGCCCAGACAGAGGCCAGAGGGAACACAGAAGAATTCTGCTGCCAGTGCTCAAGGGCCAAAGCGTAGAATGTCTTATTCTTAGAACATAATGGCACACATCTGCAGCATATAACTATCACTCTAAACAAGCGTATTAAGTGGACCCAGTGGAGCAGGCTGGGGGGAGGGGTAAGGTGAGGTGACGCTAAGAGGCGCTGACCATCCAGAGAACAGCCAGGCTGACGCTAAGTCACCCACCGTCTCCTCTGCCAATGATAATACCTGCTGTCACACTGCTTGATCCGGTGTAGCCAAAGAGATAAAGTTGAAGCACCGTTGAGTGAATGCCTCCAGTGATGTGTGTCCTGGAATCCACGTGCATCCTCGCCCCCAGTATGTGCAGTAATTTACTGAACATGTACTGTAGAATAAATGCATAGTTTTATTTATTCGGGTTTATCACACAGTATACTGTTCGGCCGGAAAACATCAGCATACAGTACAGCACAATATTATCCATCGAAATCCCCCCATTAGCCGTTTTCTTTTCTGAGGAAAAACAAAATGAAAAGTTTTAATGTACGGTAATGGTCAGCCCCCTAAAGAAGTACCCAGCCAGCCCCACCAAAATAATGCGGCAACAATACAGTACTCACCATACTATTTCCCATTCAGCTTGCGCCGGCGCCGGTCCATTGCCAGTACAGCTTTCTTCATCACCCACGTCGATAGTTAGCAGCGGGACTAGCCCACCTGTAGTCAGCAGGTGAGGCGGGAAATCGCTTAGGTACATGCAAGCTTCATCAAAACTGGCCGCGAAATCCGACTCTGTCTCAGGGTTGTCACTGACACTGGGACCGTCATTGGAAGCCGGTGCTGGTGCTGGTGCATTGCTTGGCAGGGATTGTCGCTTCTTAGTTGGTTTTAACACGACCCTTCGCCTTTTGCCGCCTCCATGATCATAGATACGGGAAAAACCCTGTGACACACACCAATACCCTCCAACAAATTTTGGCTCAATACGGTGAAAACAGGGGTCACTACATAACCTTTTCCTTATTGCACGCTTCCACAAATGAGGAGTTGGCGAAAATTTGTAAAAGTCATAGTTTTCGATAAAATACTGATACATTTGAACAACTGTTGCCATCTTATCCTCTGTTGCATTAATAGCGGCCCATATTAAATAAGCATAACTTCTGTCAGGTTTTTGGAACACGGGCTGCTGCACTTGGACACTCATGCTGAGTCTCTGGAGAATAGTGTACTGTAACTGAAACAGGTCTTTGTCTTTATTTAATACAGTATGTAAAGCCTAAATTGATACATTTTTGCAACTCTTCCTTCAGTCTCAAGGCCAAGGCCAAGTTACTGTACAATGGCACACTGTGATACAGTATCTTTTTTAAACGAAACAACTGCAAGCCCACACATTACTGATTCGGCGCTTTACAAGTCATGAGTTTATGCCATCTGGTGGACACGCGAAGCATTGCAGCCTAGTAAATCCTTCTCATTATCATTTAACAGATCAGGCCCCCGTCAGCCAGGCATGAACCGTGGCTGGGAAGGCAAACGCAACGAAGCATGCAAGAGGTGAGCAGCGGCGGATTCCAGGTATCTGCCAGGTACAAACTGGGCATTTGCTCGAATAAAGTGTGTCGGTGCAGTACATATGAATTACCAATAAAATTCAAGTTGGAAAAAAATAAAATGTAAAATCAATGAATGTATTGATAAATTCCGGGTTAAGCCCATCTTGTTACCCCTGAAACCCTTGTGGTCCCTGGCAGCTGCATAGCACCATAAGCCATTTCCATGGGTTATAACATGTAAAATTTAAAGTGTCCCCTGTTTTTCCACTTTTCATATTCACTTTATCCCAGACTCATGACACTTTCTGTGTGCAACTCTTATGTGGGAATTTTTGGTAGAAATGCAGTGGTTTTGTTTGCAGGAGTTTGGGGGACAAATATACCTGTAGTCAACTAATTATCCCCGGTGTGCAGGCATGATTTTCTTGTATGCGGGTTGAATTACACTGTGGCTGCCCTGTATCCCCCAGACTCCAGGTTTTCAAGCTCAGATATCCCAACTCTATTTCCCTCATATATATGGGTTTTCCCAAAGTATATCATGTATTTAAATATGGTTTATCATGGTTGTGCAATTTCTGTAAATGTCTATTCAGTCAGTACAGGCTCCATACAAGTTCCGGGAAGTCTGGATAGATATCGGAGTTCAAAGAGGAGAGAGGATGTGGGGTGTTATGTGGCTAGAGCATGGTGAAGTACTGTATCTGGAGAACAGAGACCCCCTGTGGGGAGGACACTCTGATCTGCCAGAGTCAGTTGAGCCTGCAGTAGGTGGCAATGGGTTGACTGGGGGAATCCAGAGAATATCAGTGTATTTCCCATTGGTCAAATCATATGTCCCACCCATTTGGGCAAGCTGAGCTGGCTTAACTTTCCCCCTCCTCTGATGTCAGCCAAAGAATGAGCCCCTATTCCTAATAGGTAGTGGGAATAAATTCCCACACTCTGATTGGTTGTTCCTCCATGCTGAACATAGAACAGTGGAGGGTATGTAAGGAGGTAGCCGACTGAGATAGCCATACCTTCAACTGGCTTGTGTCGATGAAGCTAGGTCAGGCTTTTCAAAGTTGCTCTGTTTGAAATTGTTGAGCAACTGGCTTTGTTTTGAAGCTAGGACAGTCTGCCCTGCAGGGACTAAGTCAGATGTGAAGTCAAAGTTCTGAGAATTGAACATAGCGGTCGCGGCTAGGATCTTTAGCCGAAAAGAGGACCAGGAAGCCCAGGTGTATATCTTGGTCAGGGTAAGCCTTCCGAAGCAGGCACCTATTTGAGCCTAGATTTCACTACCCAGACCCCCAGTAAGTGTGTATGTTGTCTCTATTTTGTGTATTCATTGTGTGCATGCGGGTTTACCCGAATAAACTTCATTTTGTTTTATTACCTTGTTTTGCCTAGTGATTGATCCCGGTATAAATATGTAAAAAGTCCTGATCTCCCGTGACAAGATGGAAAAAAATAACGTTCCAAAGGGATCTTTAGGGCTACCAGTCGAGCAGAGTGAATCGTTGGACATATCAATGCTTTGAAGCACAATGTGGTTCATTGCCCTTCCCGAGAATATTCCACACTAGAAGTTATTATCATCAATCCTCAGACTCTAATCACTCTGATTTTTTAGAACGAGGATACTCACAACATCCCTCACCGATCATGACCAGTCTCACGGGAGACCAGCTGTATTATCACACTACCACTGGGATCACTATCACCAGACAGGGCACAATAGTTGAATAAACAAAAGTTTATTCTGGCAAGCCAGCAAACACACAAATCACACAATCACAGTATGACACTCACCAAGTGGGGCAATAATCTAGCCTCAGGCAGGTGCAGGAGCCTGCTTCGGAAGGCTTGGCATTAACGGCTTCTTCCCCGGCTTCTCTGTGCTCTTCTGCAAGCAACACTTTTAAAATAGCCCACCAGCCGTGACATCACTGTCTCCGATCCACTCTGCAAACTTGTATGCTACTGTGATCGGCTGTGCTCCTTACATAGGCCTAAGTCTCCTATCTTTTTTGCTGGAGCAGAGACCACCGGCCAATCAGAGCACAGATTGTGATGGTGCAGCCAATCATAGAATGAGTGCTTGTCCGGTTGCACCAATTAGGGCAGGTGTCCGGCTTATTGACTCTGGACTGCTTCTCGGGGTGTGAGCTGCTGGCGGGTGGGAAATTAGATCTGGCCAATGGAAATCATGCCTTCGGGCTGAGACCCAGTAAAGGATCCCCTGGCCAGCCCAATTTCTCAGTGTCTCGGGGAACAAAGGCTCTGAACCGTCGATTACCAGTTCCTGGACCTGAATTACAGCCCTTCCCCACTCACCATTTTCCAGGTACTCAGCTGCTCCCAAGCTCTGTCACGGACAGACATTTCTCTGGATGCAGCCCAGCTAAGTGAATTACTGTGTCTGCATACAGATAAATGCTAGCAACACAAAGGACAATGCTGGATTATTAACTGTGTGGGGAAAACACAAACACAGGGAAAGACAGTGATTTTTTACAATCCCAGCTCCCCAAGATAGATAGTTTCCCCCCTTGTAGATATCACACAGTGATTATCTCTTTTCTGGAAGAGATTTACACAAAACACATTGCACAAAGGCCAAAATGACCCTGACAGATGTGGCAATTAAACATGGATTTGGGGTAGCCTGCCTGGCTTAACTTTTATTATGTTTTGCTGGCTACCCCTACAGTCACAACCGGTCTAACGTGGAAATAAATTTTGGGGCCTATGCAGAGAGCAGCGAATTTTAAAATTGGCGAATTTATTAAAAAGTAGCTTTTTTGGAGAGTTTTAATCTCCATATGCAGAAAAGTGCGAATTCTGCTATGTTTAACATGGATGCGTGTGGCGAGTTTAAATTGGCGAGATGCGCGCTTCAGAAATGTGTTAAAACAAATTCGCGCCTTTTTTTTCCCCTTTGCAATGGCCGCGAGCGGCAGTTTTTTTTGGCGAGGCAAAACGGAGACAATCGCGCCATTTTATTGGCGCGAACAGCCGCTAGATGCCGTTCGCGCCTCTCTGCATACGGATATTTTTAAAACTGGCGAGATTGAGGTTCTCGCCAGCCGCGAGGCGAGTTTTACAAATAGAAAAGAAAAATTGGCGCGTTTTTCGGAACTCGCCATTTTCTGCTGCTTTCTGCGCGATTTTCTCCAAAAAATGGCGAATTTCGAAATAGCGCTGCTCTCTGCATAGGCCCCTATATCGGATAAGGACACAAATGCAGGTCAGCTAAGAGTCGGATTGTCACAAGATCACAAAGCCTCAGGTTTTACCAATGGTGAATATTTCTGATTTATATTCTCATGGACATAGAGACTAATAAGATGCAAAAATAACTGATTTGTGCCCACAAATCGGGTTGATATTTTTTTTTAACTTGATTTGGATTTGATGAAGTTATTTCGGAACTTTCTTTGGAAAGCATTATTTGTGCCTACCGGAGTACGCTCTTCTTCGGACATGGTAGTTACACAGGTTAACACACTTACCAACAGTATGACTACAAGCATTGATAATTATGTTATTAGTCAATGAACGTCTACCAGGGGTGCTCGGCAATGGCTTCCCCAGCTGACAGGATATCTCCCCCTGTGCTGGCACCGCTCTGGCTGGGGAGGCAGCAAATGTGCATGGCCCGATCTCCGCCCCTGGATGCTGTTGCCTTTGTACTCTGCCCCTCTCCTCCCCCTCCAGACCCTGCAGTTACCATTTTCTTTTGAAATGCTGGCTGAACAAAGGGTTTCTCAGCCCTGCATGCCCAGAGATGTTAAATGCATTTATTTATTCCCTGGGCATGCATGCTGGAAAAATACAATTACCCAGTCTCCACGACCATGAACCCTGGTTAGGCTGGTTCCACAGGGAGTTTGTAGACAATAGAGGATGGGGATGGGCAGGCCTCCAATCTCACAGGCGTCGGTCCGAAGAGCAAAGTCATTGTCTGCCCAGACAGAGGCCAGAGGGAACACAGAAGAATTCTGCTGCCAGTGCTCAAGGGCCAAAGCGTAGAATGTCTTATTCTTAGAACATAATGGCACACATCTGCAGCATATAACTATCACTCTAAACAAGCGTATTAAGTGGACCCAGTGGAGCAGGCTGGGGGGAGGGGTAAGGTGAGGTGACGCTAAGAGGCGCTGACCATCCAGAGAACAGCCAGGCTGACGCTAAGTCACCCACCGTCTCCTCTGCCAATGATAATACCTGCTGTCACACTGCTTGATCCGGTGTAGCCAAAGAGATAAAGTTGAAGCACCGTTGAGTGAATGCCTCCAGTGATGTGTGTCCTGGAATCCACGTGCATCCTCGCCCCCAGTATGTGCAGTAATTTACTGAACATGTACTGTAGAATAAATGCATAGTTTTATTTATTCGGGTTTATCACACAGTATACTGTTCGGCCGGAAAACATCAGCATACAGTACAGCACAATATTATCCATCGAAATCCCCCCATTAGCCGTTTTCTTTTCTGAGGAAAAACAAAATGAAAAGTTTTAATGTACGGTAATGGTCAGCCCCCTAAAGAAGTACCCAGCCAGCCCCACCAAAATAATGCGGCAACAATACAGTACTCACCATACTATTTCCCATTCAGCTTGCGCCGGCGCCGGTCCATTGCCAGTACAGCTTTCTTCATCACCCACGTCGATAGTTAGCAGCGGGACTAGCCCACCTGTAGTCAGCAGGTGAGGCGGGAAATCGCTTAGGTACATGCAAGCTTCATCAAAACTGGCCGCGAAATCCGACTCTGTCTCAGGGTTGTCACTGACACTGGGACCGTCATTGGAAGCCGGTGCTGGTGCTGGTGCATTGCTTGGCAGGGATTGTCGCTTCTTAGTTGGTTTTAACACGACCCTTCGCCTTTTGCCGCCTCCATGATCATAGATACGGGAAAAACCCTGTGACACACACCAATACCCTCCAACAAATTTTGGCTCAATACGGTGAAAACAGGGGTCACTACATAACCTTTTCCTTATTGCACGCTTCCACAAATGAGGAGTTGGCGAAAATTTGTAAAAGTCATAGTTTTCGATAAAATACTGATACATTTGAACAACTGTTGCCATCTTATCCTCTGTTGCATTAATAGCGGCCCATATTAAATAAGCATAACTTCTGTCAGGTTTTTGGAACACGGGCTGCTGCACTTGGACACTCATGCTGAGTCTCTGGAGAATAGTGTACTGTAACTGAAACAGGTCTTTGTCTTTATTTAATACAGTATGTAAAGCCTAAATTGATACATTTTTGCAACTCTTCCTTCAGTCTCAAGGCCAAGGCCAAGTTACTGTACAATGGCACACTGTGATACAGTATCTTTTTTAAACGAAACAACTGCAAGCCCACACATTACTGATTCGGCGCTTTACAAGTCATGAGTTTATGCCATCTGGTGGACACGCGAAGCATTGCAGCCTAGTAAATCCTTCTCATTATCATTTAACAGATCAGGCCCCCGTCAGCCAGGCATGAACCGTGGCTGGGAAGGCAAACGCAACGAAGCATGCAAGAGGTGAGCAGCGGCGGATTCCAGGTATCTGCCAGGTACAAACTGGGCATTTGCTCGAATAAAGTGTGTCGGTGCAGTACATATGAATTACCAATAAAATTCAAGTTGGAAAAAAATAAAATGTAAAATCAATGAATGTATTGATAAATTCCGGGTTAAGCCCATCTTGTTACCCCTGAAACCCTTGTGGTCCCTGGCAGCTGCATAGCACCATAAGCCATTTCCATGGGTTATAACATGTAAAATTTAAAGTGTCCCCTGTTTTTCCACTTTTCATATTCACTTTATCCCAGACTCATGACACTTTCTGTGTGCAACTCTTATGTGGGAATTTTTGGTAGAAATGCAGTGGTTTTGTTTGCAGGAGTTTGGGGGACAAATATACCTGTAGTCAACTAATTATCCCCGGTGTGCAGGCATGATTTTCTTGTATGCGGGTTGAATTACACTGTGGCTGCCCTGTATCCCCCAGACTCCAGGTTTTCAAGCTCAGATATCCCAACTCTATTTCCCTCATATATATGGGTTTTCCCAAAGTATATCATGTATTTAAATATGGTTTATCATGGTTGTGCAATTTCTGTAAATGTCTATTCAGTCAGTACAGGCTCCATACAAGTTCCGGGAAGTCTGGATAGATATCGGAGTTCAAAGAGGAGAGAGGATGTGGGGTGTTATGTGGCTAGAGCATGGTGAAGTACTGTATCTGGAGAACAGAGACCCCCTGTGGGGAGGACACTCTGATCTGCCAGAGTCAGTTGAGCCTGCAGTAGGTGGCAATGGGTTGACTGGGGGAATCCAGAGAATATCAGTGTATTTCCCATTGGTCAAATCATATGTCCCACCCATTTGGGCAAGCTGAGCTGGCTTAACTTTCCCCCTCCTCTGATGTCAGCCAAAGAATGAGCCCCTATTCCTAATAGGTAGTGGGAATAAATTCCCACACTCTGATTGGTTGTTCCTCCATGCTGAACATAGAACAGTGGAGGGTATGTAAGGAGGTAGCCGACTGAGATAGCCATACCTTCAACTGGCTTGTGTCGATGAAGCTAGGTCAGGCTTTTCAAAGTTGCTCTGTTTGAAATTGTTGAGCAACTGGCTTTGTTTTGAAGCTAGGACAGTCTGCCCTGCAGGGACTAAGTCAGATGTGAAGTCAAAGTTCTGAGAATTGAACATAGCGGTCGCGGCTAGGATCTTTAGCCGAAAAGAGGACCAGGAAGCCCAGGTGTATATCTTGGTCAGGGTAAGCCTTCCGAAGCAGGCACCTATTTGAGCCTAGATTTCACTACCCAGACCCCCAGTAAGTGTGTATGTTGTCTCTATTTTGTGTATTCATTGTGTGCATGCGGGTTTACCCGAATAAACTTCATTTTGTTTTATTACCTTGTTTTGCCTAGTGATTGATCCCGGTATAAATATGTAAAAAGTCCTGATCTCCCGTGACAAGATGGAAAAAAATAACGTTCCAAAGGGATCTTTAGGGCTACCAGTCGAGCAGAGTGAATCGTTGGACATATCAATGCTTTGAAGCACAATGTGGTTCATTGCCCTTCCCGAGAATATTCCACACTAGAAGTTATTATCATCAATCCTCAGACTCTAATCACTCTGATTTTTTAGAACGAGGATACTCACAACATCCCTCACCGATCATGACCAGTCTCACGGGAGACCAGCTGTATTATCACACTACCACTGGGATCACTATCACCAGACAGGGCACAATAGTTGAATAAACAAAAGTTTATTCTGGCAAGCCAGCAAACACACAAATCACACAATCACAGTATGACACTCACCAAGTGGGGCAATAATCTAGCCTCAGGCAGGTGCAGGAGCCTGCTTCGGAAGGCTTGGCATTAACGGCTTCTTCCCCGGCTTCTCTGTGCTCTTCTGCAAGCAACACTTTTAAAATAGCCCACCAGCCGTGACATCACTGTCTCCGATCCACTCTGCAAACTTGTATGCTACTGTGATCGGCTGTGCTCCTTACATAGGCCTAAGTCTCCTATCTTTTTTGCTGGAGCAGAGACCACCGGCCAATCAGAGCACAGATTGTGATGGTGCAGCCAATCATAGAATGAGTGCTTGTCCGGTTGCACCAATTAGGGCAGGTGTCCGGCTTATTGACTCTGGACTGCTTCTCGGGGTGTGAGCTGCTGGCGGGTGGGAAATTAGATCTGGCCAATGGAAATCATGCCTTTGGGCTGAGACCCAGTAAAGGATCCCCTGGCCAGCCCAATTTCTCAGTGTCTCGGGGAACAAAGGCTCTGAACCGTCGATTACCAGTTCCTGGACCTGAATTACAGCCCTTCCCCACTCACCATTTTCCAGGTACTCAGCTGCTCCCAAGCTCTGTCACGGACAGACATTTCTCTGGATGCAGCCCAGCTAAGTGAATTACTGTGTCTGCATACAGATAAATGCTAGCAACACAAAGGACAATGCTGGATTATTAACTGTGTGGGGAAAACACAAACACAGGGAAAGACAGTGATTTTTTACAATCCCAGCTCCCCAAGATAGATAGTTTCCCCCCTTGTAGATATCACACAGTGATTATCTCTTTTCTGGAAGAGATTTACACAAAACACATTGCACAAAGGCCAAAATGACCCTGACAGATGTGGCAATTAAACATGGATTTGGGGTAGCCTGCCTGGCTTAACTTTTATTATGTTTTGCTGGCTACCCCTACAGTCACAACCGGTCTAACGTGGAAATAAATTTTGGGGCCTATGCAGAGAGCAGCGAATTTTAAAATTGGCGAATTTATTAAAAAGTAGCTTTTTTGGAGAGTTTTAATCTCCATATGCAGAAAAGTGCGAATTCTGCTATGTTTAACATGGATGCGTGTGGCGAGTTTAAATTGGCGAGATGCGCGCTTCAGAAATGTGTTAAAACAAATTCGCGCCTTTTTTTTCCCCTTTGCAATGGCCGCGAGCGGCAGTTTTTTTTGGCGAGGCAAAACGGAGACAATCGCGCCATTTTATTGGCGCGAACAGCCGCTAGATGCCGTTCGCGCCTCTCTGCATACGGATATTTTTAAAACTGGCGAGATTGAGGTTCTCGCCAGCCGCGAGGCGAGTTTTACAAATAGAAAAGAAAAATTGGCGCGTTTTTCGGAACTCGCCATTTTCTGCTGCTTTCTGCGCGATTTTCTCCAAAAAATGGCGAATTTCGAAATAGCGCTGCTCTCTGCATAGGCCCCTATATCGGATAAGGACACAAATGCAGGTCAGCTAAGAGTCGGATTGTCACAAGATCACAAAGCCTCAGGTTTTACCAATGGTGAATATTTCTGATTTATATTCTCATGGACATAGAGACTAATAAGATGCAAAAATAACTGATTTGTGCCCACAAATCGGGTTGATATTTTTTTTTAACTTGATTTGGATTTGATGAAGTTATTTCGGAACTTTCTTTGGAAAGCATTATTTGTGCCTACCGGAGTACGCTCTTCTTCGGACATGGTAGTTACACAGGTTAACACACTTACCAACAGTATGACTACAAGCATTGATAATTATGTTATTAGTCAATGAACGTCTACCAGGGGTGCTCGGCAATGGCTTCCCCAGCTGACAGGATATCTCCCCCTGTGCTGGCACCGCTCTGGCTGGGGAGGCAGCAAATGTGCATGGCCCGATCTCCGCCCCTGGATGCTGTTGCCTTTGTACTCTGCCCCTCTCCTCCCCCTCCAGACCCTGCAGTTACCATTTTCTTTTGAAATGCTGGCTGAACAAAGGGTTTCTCAGCCCTGCATGCCCAGAGATGTTAAATGCATTTATTTATTCCCTGGGCATGCATGCTGGAAAAATACAATTACCCAGTCTCCACGACCATGAACCCTGGTTAGGCTGGTTCCACAGGGAGTTTGTAGACAATAGAGGATGGGGATGGGCAGGCCTCCAATCTCACAGGCGTCGGTCCGAAGAGCAAAGTCATTGTCTGCCCAGACAGAGGCCAGAGGGAACACAGAAGAATTCTGCTGCCAGTGCTCAAGGGCCAAAGCGTAGAATGTCTTATTCTTAGAACATAATGGCACACATCTGCAGCATATAACTATCACTCTAAACAAGCGTATTAAGTGGACCCAGTGGAGCAGGCTGGGGGGAGGGGTAAGGTGAGGTGACGCTAAGAGGCGCTGACCATCCAGAGAACAGCCAGGCTGACGCTAAGTCACCCACCGTCTCCTCTGCCAATGATAATACCTGCTGTCACACTGCTTGATCCGGTGTAGCCAAAGAGATAAAGTTGAAGCACCGTTGAGTGAATGCCTCCAGTGATGTGTGTCCTGGAATCCACGTGCATCCTCGCCCCCAGTATGTGCAGTAATTTACTGAACATGTACTGTAGAATAAATGCATAGTTTTATTTATTCGGGTTTATCACACAGTATACTGTTCGGCCGGAAAACATCAGCATACAGTACAGCACAATATTATCCATCGAAATCCCCCCATTAGCCGTTTTCTTTTCTGAGGAAAAACAAAATGAAAAGTTTTAATGTACGGTAATGGTCAGCCCCCTAAAGAAGTACCCAGCCAGCCCCACCAAAATAATGCGGCAACAATACAGTACTCACCATACTATTTCCCATTCAGCTTGCGCCGGCGCCGGTCCATTGCCAGTACAGCTTTCTTCATCACCCACGTCGATAGTTAGCAGCGGGACTAGCCCACCTGTAGTCAGCAGGTGAGGCGGGAAATCGCTTAGGTACATGCAAGCTTCATCAAAACTGGCCGCGAAATCCGACTCTGTCTCAGGGTTGTCACTGACACTGGGACCGTCATTGGAAGCCGGTGCTGGTGCTGGTGCATTGCTTGGCAGGGATTGTCGCTTCTTAGTTGGTTTTAACACGACCCTTCGCCTTTTGCCGCCTCCATGATCATAGATACGGGAAAAACCCTGTGACACACACCAATACCCTCCAACAAATTTTGGCTCAATACGGTGAAAACAGGGGTCACTACATAACCTTTTCCTTATTGCACGCTTCCACAAATGAGGAGTTGGCGAAAATTTGTAAAAGTCATAGTTTTCGATAAAATACTGATACATTTGAACAACTGTTGCCATCTTATCCTCTGTTGCATTAATAGCGGCCCATATTAAATAAGCATAACTTCTGTCAGGTTTTTGGAACACGGGCTGCTGCACTTGGACACTCATGCTGAGTCTCTGGAGAATAGTGTACTGTAACTGAAACAGGTCTTTGTCTTTATTTAATACAGTATGTAAAGCCTAAATTGATACATTTTTGCAACTCTTCCTTCAGTCTCAAGGCCAAGGCCAAGTTACTGTACAATGGCACACTGTGATACAGTATCTTTTTTAAACGAAACAACTGCAAGCCCACACATTACTGATTCGGCGCTTTACAAGTCATGAGTTTATGCCATCTGGTGGACACGCGAAGCATTGCAGCCTAGTAAATCCTTCTCATTATCATTTAACAGATCAGGCCCCCGTCAGCCAGGCATGAACCGTGGCTGGGAAGGCAAACGCAACGAAGCATGCAAGAGGTGAGCAGCGGCGGATTCCAGGTATCTGCCAGGTACAAACTGGGCATTTGCTCGAATAAAGTGTGTCGGTGCAGTACATATGAATTACCAATAAAATTCAAGTTGGAAAAAAATAAAATGTAAAATCAATGAATGTATTGATAAATTCCGGGTTAAGCCCATCTTGTTACCCCTGAAACCCTTGTGGTCCCTGGCAGCTGCATAGCACCATAAGCCATTTCCATGGGTTATAACATGTAAAATTTAAAGTGTCCCCTGTTTTTCCACTTTTCATATTCACTTTATCCCAGACTCATGACACTTTCTGTGTGCAACTCTTATGTGGGAATTTTTGGTAGAAATGCAGTGGTTTTGTTTGCAGGAGTTTGGGGGACAAATATACCTGTAGTCAACTAATTATCCCCGGTGTGCAGGCATGATTTTCTTGTATGCGGGTTGAATTACACTGTGGCTGCCCTGTATCCCCCAGACTCCAGGTTTTCAAGCTCAGATATCCCAACTCTATTTCCCTCATATATATGGGTTTTCCCAAAGTATATCATGTATTTAAATATGGTTTATCATGGTTGTGCAATTTCTGTAAATGTCTATTCAGTCAGTACAGGCTCCATACAAGTTCCGGGAAGTCTGGATAGATATCGGAGTTCAAAGAGGAGAGAGGATGTGGGGTGTTATGTGGCTAGAGCATGGTGAAGTACTGTATCTGGAGAACAGAGACCCCCTGTGGGGAGGACACTCTGATCTGCCAGAGTCAGTTGAGCCTGCAGTAGGTGGCAATGGGTTGACTGGGGGAATCCAGAGAATATCAGTGTATTTCCCATTGGTCAAATCATATGTCCCACCCATTTGGGCAAGCTGACCTGGCTTAACTTTCCCCCTCCTCTGATGTCAGCCAAAGAATGAGCCCCTATTCCTAATAGGTAGTGGGAATAAATTCCCACACTCTGATTGGTTGTTCCTCCATGCTGAACATAGAACAGTGGAGGGTATGTAAGGAGGTAGCCGACTGAGATAGCCATACCTTCAACTGGCTTGTGTCGATGAAGCTAGGTCAGGCTTTTCAAAGTTGCTCTGTTTGAAATTGTTGAGCAACTGGCTTTGTTTTGAAGCTAGGACAGTCTGCCCTGCAGGGACTAAGTCAGATGTGAAGTCAAAGTTCTGAGAATTGAACATAGCGGTCGCGGCTAGGATCTTTAGCCGAAAAGAGGACCAGGAAGCCCAGGTGTATATCTTGGTCAGGGTAAGCCTTCCGAAGCAGGCACCTATTTGAGCCTAGATTTCACTACCCAGACCCCCAGTAAGTGTGTATGTTGTCTCTATTTTGTGTATTCATTGTGTGCATGCGGGTTTACCCGAATAAACTTCATTTTGTTTTATTACCTTGTTTTGCCTAGTGATTGATCCCGGTATAAATATGTAAAAAGTCCTGATCTCCCGTGACAAGATGGAAAAAAATAACGTTCCAAAGGGATCTTTAGGGCTACCAGTCGAGCAGAGTGAATCGTTGGACATATCAATGCTTTGAAGCACAATGTGGTTCATTGCCCTTCCCGAGAATATTCCACACTAGAAGTTATTATCATCAATCCTCAGACTCTAATCACTCTGATTTTTTAGAACGAGGATACTCACAACATCCCTCACCGATCATGACCAGTCTCACGGGAGACCAGCTGTATTATCACACTACCACTGGGATCACTATCACCAGACAGGGCACAATAGTTGAATAAACAAAAGTTTATTCTGGCAAGCCAGCAAACACACAAATCACACAATCACAGTATGACACTCACCAAGTGGGGCAATAATCTAGCCTCAGGCAGGTGCAGGAGCCTGCTTCGGAAGGCTTGGCATTAACGGCTTCTTCCCCGGCTTCTCTGTGCTCTTCTGCAAGCAACACTTTTAAAATAGCCCACCAGCCGTGACATCACTGTCTCCGATCCACTCTGCAAACTTGTATGCTACTGTGATCGGCTGTGCTCCTTACATAGGCCTAAGTCTCCTATCTTTTTTGCTGGAGCAGAGACCACCGGCCAATCAGAGCACAGATTGTGATGGTGCAGCCAATCATAGAATGAGTGCTTGTCCGGTTGCACCAATTAGGGCAGGTGTCCGGCTTATTGACTCTGGACTGCTTCTCGGGGTGTGAGCTGCTGGCGGGTGGGAAATTAGATCTGGCCAATGGAAATCATGCCTTCGGGCTGAGACCCAGTAAAGGATCCCCTGGCCAGCCCAATTTCTCAGTGTCTCGGGGAACAAAGGCTCTGAACCGTCGATTACCAGTTCCTGGACCTGAATTACAGCCCTTCCCCACTCACCATTTTCCAGGTACTCAGCTGCTCCCAAGCTCTGTCACGGACAGACATTTCTCTGGATGCAGCCCAGCTAAGTGAATTACTGTGTCTGCATACAGATAAATGCTAGCAACACAAAGGACAATGCTGGATTATTAACTGTGTGGGGAAAACACAAACACAGGGAAAGACAGTGATTTTTTACAATCCCAGCTCCCCAAGATAGATAGTTTCCCCCCTTGTAGATATCACACAGTGATTATCTCTTTTCTGGAAGAGATTTACACAAAACACATTGCACAAAGGCCAAAATGACCCTGACAGATGTGGCAATTAAACATGGATTTGGGGTAGCCTGCCTGGCTTAACTTTTATTATGTTTTGCTGGCTACCCCTACAGTCACAACCGGTCTAACGTGGAAATAAATTTTGGGGCCTATGCAGAGAGCAGCGAATTTTAAAATTGGCGAATTTATTAAAAAGTAGCTTTTTTGGAGAGTTTTAATCTCCATATGCAGAAAAGTGCGAATTCTGCTATGTTTAACATGGATGCGTGTGGCGAGTTTAAATTGGCGAGATGCGCGCTTCAGAAATGTGTTAAAACAAATTCGCGCCTTTTTTTTCCCCTTTGCAATGGCCGCGAGCGGCAGTTTTTTTTGGCGAGGCAAAACGGAGACAATCGCGCCATTTTATTGGCGCGAACAGCCGCTAGATGCCGTTCGCGCCTCTCTGCATACGGATATTTTTAAAACTGGCGAGATTGAGGTTCTCGCCAGCCGCGAGGCGAGTTTTACAAATAGAAAAGAAAAATTGGCGCGTTTTTCGGAACTCGCCATTTTCTGCTGCTTTCTGCGCGATTTTCTCCAAAAAATGGCGAATTTCGAAATAGCGCTGCTCTCTGCATAGGCCCCTATATCGGATAAGGACACAAATGCAGGTCAGCTAAGAGTCGGATTGTCACAAGATCACAAAGCCTCAGGTTTTACCAATGGTGAATATTTCTGATTTATATTCTCATGGACATAGAGACTAATAAGATGCAAAAATAACTGATTTGTGCCCACAAATCGGGTTGATATTTTTTTTTAACTTGATTTGGATTTGATGAAGTTATTTCGGAACTTTCTTTGGAAAGCATTATTTGTGCCTACCGGAGTACGCTCTTCTTCGGACATGGTAGTTACACAGGTTAACACACTTACCAACAGTATGACTACAAGCATTGATAATTATGTTATTAGTCAATGAACGTCTACCAGGGGTGCTCGGCAATGGCTTCCCCAGCTGACAGGATATCTCCCCCTGTGCTGGCACCGCTCTGGCTGGGGAGGCAGCAAATGTGCATGGCCCGATCTCCGCCCCTGGATGCTGTTGCCTTTGTACTCTGCCCCTCTCCTCCCCCTCCAGACCCTGCAGTTACCATTTTCTTTTGAAATGCTGGCTGAACAAAGGGTTTCTCAGCCCTGCATGCCCAGAGATGTTAAATGCATTTATTTATTCCCTGGGCATGCATGCTGGAAAAATACAATTACCCAGTCTCCACGACCATGAACCCTGGTTAGGCTGGTTCCACAGGGAGTTTGTAGACAATAGAGGATGGGGATGGGCAGGCCTCCAATCTCACAGGCGTCGGTCCGAAGAGCAAAGTCATTGTCTGCCCAGACAGAGGCCAGAGGGAACACAGAAGAATTCTGCTGCCAGTGCTCAAGGGCCAAAGCGTAGAATGTCTTATTCTTAGAACATAATGGCACACATCTGCAGCATATAACTATCACTCTAAACAAGCGTATTAAGTGGACCCAGTGGAGCAGGCTGGGGGGAGGGGTAAGGTGAGGTGACGCTAAGAGGCGCTGACCATCCAGAGAACAGCCAGGCTGACGCTAAGTCACCCACCGTCTCCTCTGCCAATGATAATACCTGCTGTCACACTGCTTGATCCGGTGTAGCCAAAGAGATAAAGTTGAAGCACCGTTGAGTGAATGCCTCCAGTGATGTGTGTCCTGGAATCCACGTGCATCCTCGCCCCCAGTATGTGCAGTAATTTACTGAACATGTACTGTAGAATAAATGCATAGTTTTATTTATTCGGGTTTATCACACAGTATACTGTTCGGCCGGAAAACATCAGCATACAGTACAGCACAATATTATCCATCGAAATCCCCCCATTAGCCGTTTTCTTTTCTGAGGAAAAACAAAATGAAAAGTTTTAATGTACGGTAATGGTCAGCCCCCTAAAGAAGTACCCAGCCAGCCCCACCAAAATAATGCGGCAACAATACAGTACTCACCATACTATTTCCCATTCAGCTTGCGCCGGCGCCGGTCCATTGCCAGTACAGCTTTCTTCATCACCCACGTCGATAGTTAGCAGCGGGACTAGCCCACCTGTAGTCAGCAGGTGAGGCGGGAAATCGCTTAGGTACATGCAAGCTTCATCAAAACTGGCCGCGAAATCCGACTCTGTCTCAGGGTTGTCACTGACACTGGGACCGTCATTGGAAGCCGGTGCTGGTGCTGGTGCATTGCTTGGCAGGGATTGTCGCTTCTTAGTTGGTTTTAACACGACCCTTCGCCTTTTGCCGCCTCCATGATCATAGATACGGGAAAAACCCTGTGACACACACCAATACCCTCCAACAAATTTTGGCTCAATACGGTGAAAACAGGGGTCACTACATAACCTTTTCCTTATTGCACGCTTCCACAAATGAGGAGTTGGCGAAAATTTGTAAAAGTCATAGTTTTCGATAAAATACTGATACATTTGAACAACTGTTGCCATCTTATCCTCTGTTGCATTAATAGCGGCCCATATTAAATAAGCATAACTTCTGTCAGGTTTTTGGAACACGGGCTGCTGCACTTGGACACTCATGCTGAGTCTCTGGAGAATAGTGTACTGTAACTGAAACAGGTCTTTGTCTTTATTTAATACAGTATGTAAAGCCTAAATTGATACATTTTTGCAACTCTTCCTTCAGTCTCAAGGCCAAGGCCAAGTTACTGTACAATGGCACACTGTGATACAGTATCTTTTTTAAACGAAACAACTGCAAGCCCACACATTACTGATTCGGCGCTTTACAAGTCATGAGTTTATGCCATCTGGTGGACACGCGAAGCATTGCAGCCTAGTAAATCCTTCTCATTATCATTTAACAGATCAGGCCCCCGTCAGCCAGGCATGAACCGTGGCTGGGAAGGCAAACGCAACGAAGCATGCAAGAGGTGAGCAGCGGCGGATTCCAGGTATCTGCCAGGTACAAACTGGGCATTTGCTCGAATAAAGTGTGTCGGTGCAGTACATATGAATTACCAATAAAATTCAAGTTGGAAAAAAATAAAATGTAAAATCAATGAATGTATTGATAAATTCCGGGTTAAGCCCATCTTGTTACCCCTGAAACCCTTGTGGTCCCTGGCAGCTGCATAGCACCATAAGCCATTTCCATGGGTTATAACATGTAAAATTTAAAGTGTCCCCTGTTTTTCCACTTTTCATATTCACTTTATCCCAGACTCATGACACTTTCTGTGTGCAACTCTTATGTGGGAATTTTTGGTAGAAATGCAGTGGTTTTGTTTGCAGGAGTTTGGGGGACAAATATACCTGTAGTCAACTAATTATCCCCGGTGTGCAGGCATGATTTTCTTGTATGCGGGTTGAATTACACTGTGGCTGCCCTGTATCCCCCAGACTCCAGGTTTTCAAGCTCAGATATCCCAACTCTATTTCCCTCATATATATGGGTTTTCCCAAAGTATATCATGTATTTAAATATGGTTTATCATGGTTGTGCAATTTCTGTAAATGTCTATTCAGTCAGTACAGGCTCCATACAAGTTCCGGGAAGTCTGGATAGATATCGGAGTTCAAAGAGGAGAGAGGATGTGGGGTGTTATGTGGCTAGAGCATGGTGAAGTACTGTATCTGGAGAACAGAGACCCCCTGTGGGGAGGACACTCTGATCTGCCAGAGTCAGTTGAGCCTGCAGTAGGTGGCAATGGGTTGACTGGGGGAATCCAGAGAATATCAGTGTATTTCCCATTGGTCAAATCATATGTCCCACCCATTTGGGCAAGCTGAGCTGGCTTAACTTTCCCCCTCCTCTGATGTCAGCCAAAGAATGAGCCCCTATTCCTAATAGGTAGTGGGAATAAATTCCCACACTCTGATTGGTTGTTCCTCCATGCTGAACATAGAACAGTGGAGGGTATGTAAGGAGGTAGCCGACTGAGATAGCCATACCTTCAACTGGCTTGTGTCGATGAAGCTAGGTCAGGCTTTTCAAAGTTGCTCTGTTTGAAATTGTTGAGCAACTGGCTTTGTTTTGAAGCTAGGACAGTCTGCCCTGCAGGGACTAAGTCAGATGTGAAGTCAAAGTTCTGAGAATTGAACATAGCGGTCGCGGCTAGGATCTTTAGCCGAAAAGAGGACCAGGAAGCCCAGGTGTATATCTTGGTCAGGGTAAGCCTTCCGAAGCAGGCACCTATTTGAGCCTAGATTTCACTACCCAGACCCCCAGTAAGTGTGTATGTTGTCTCTATTTTGTGTATTCATTGTGTGCATGCGGGTTTACCCGAATAAACTTCATTTTGTTTTATTACCTTGTTTTGCCTAGTGATTGATCCCGGTATAAATATGTAAAAAGTCCTGATCTCCCGTGACAAGATGGAAAAAAATAACGTTCCAAAGGGATCTTTAGGGCTACCAGTCGAGCAGAGTGAATCGTTGGACATATCAATGCTTTGAAGCACAATGTGGTTCATTGCCCTTCCCGAGAATATTCCACACTAGAAGTTATTATCATCAATCCTCAGACTCTAATCACTCTGATTTTTTAGAACGAGGATACTCACAACATCCCTCACCGATCATGACCAGTCTCACGGGAGACCAGCTGTATTATCACACTACCACTGGGATCACTATCACCAGACAGGGCACAATAGTTGAATAAACAAAAGTTTATTCTGGCAAGCCAGCAAACACACAAATCACACAATCACAGTATGACACTCACCAAGTGGGGCAATAATCTAGCCTCAGGCAGGTGCAGGAGCCTGCTTCGGAAGGCTTGGCATTAACGGCTTCTTCCCCGGCTTCTCTGTGCTCTTCTGCAAGCAACACTTTTAAAATAGCCCACCAGCCGTGACATCACTGTCTCCGATCCACTCTGCAAACTTGTATGCTACTGTGATCGGCTGTGCTCCTTACATAGGCCTAAGTCTCCTATCTTTTTTGCTGGAGCAGAGACCACCGGCCAATCAGAGCACAGATTGTGATGGTGCAGCCAATCATAGAATGAGTGCTTGTCCGGTTGCACCAATTAGGGCAGGTGTCCGGCTTATTGACTCTGGACTGCTTCTCGGGGTGTGAGCTGCTGGCGGGTGGGAAATTAGATCTGGCCAATGGAAATCATGCCTTCGGGCTGAGACCCAGTAAAGGATCCCCTGGCCAGCCCAATTTCTCAGTGTCTCGGGGAACAAAGGCTCTGAACCGTCGATTACCAGTTCCTGGACCTGAATTACAGCCCTTCCCCACTCACCATTTTCCAGGTACTCAGCTGCTCCCAAGCTCTGTCACGGACAGACATTTCTCTGGATGCAGCCCAGCTAAGTGAATTACTGTGTCTGCATACAGATAAATGCTAGCAACACAAAGGACAATGCTGGATTATTAACTGTGTGGGGAAAACACAAACACAGGGAAAGACAGTGATTTTTTACAATCCCAGCTCCCCAAGATAGATAGTTTCCCCCCTTGTAGATATCACACAGTGATTATCTCTTTTCTGGAAGAGATTTACACAAAACACATTGCACAAAGGCCAAAATGACCCTGACAGATGTGGCAATTAAACATGGATTTGGGGTAGCCTGCCTGGCTTAACTTTTATTATGTTTTGCTGGCTACCCCTACAGTCACAACCGGTCTAACGTGGAAATAAATTTTGGGGCCTATGCAGAGAGCAGCGAATTTTAAAATTGGCGAATTTATTAAAAAGTAGCTTTTTTGGAGAGTTTTAATCTCCATATGCAGAAAAGTGCGAATTCTGCTATGTTTAACATGGATGCGTGTGGCGAGTTTAAATTGGCGAGATGCGCGCTTCAGAAATGTGTTAAAACAAATTCGCGCCTTTTTTTTCCCCTTTGCAATGGCCGCGAGCGGCAGTTTTTTTTGGCGAGGCAAAACGGAGACAATCGCGCCATTTTATTGGCGCGAACAGCCGCTAGATGCCGTTCGCGCCTCTCTGCATACGGATATTTTTAAAACTGGCGAGATTGAGGTTCTCGCCAGCCGCGAGGCGAGTTTTACAAATAGAAAAGAAAAATTGGCGCGTTTTTCGGAACTCGCCATTTTCTGCTGCTTTCTGCGCGATTTTCTCCAAAAAATGGCGAATTTCGAAATAGCGCTGCTCTCTGCATAGGCCCCTATATCGGATAAGGACACAAATGCAGGTCAGCTAAGAGTCGGATTGTCACAAGATCACAAAGCCTCAGGTTTTACCAATGGTGAATATTTCTGATTTATATTCTCATGGACATAGAGACTAATAAGATGCAAAAATAACTGATTTGTGCCCACAAATCGGGTTGATATTTTTTTTTAACTTGATTTGGATTTGATGAAGTTATTTCGGAACTTTCTTTGGAAAGCATTATTTGTGCCTACCGGAGTACGCTCTTCTTCGGACATGGTAGTTACACAGGTTAACACACTTACCAACAGTATGACTACAAGCATTGATAATTATGTTATTAGTCAATGAACGTCTACCAGGGGTGCTCGGCAATGGCTTCCCCAGCTGACAGGATATCTCCCCCTGTGCTGGCACCGCTCTGGCTGGGGAGGCAGCAAATGTGCATGGCCCGATCTCCGCCCCTGGATGCTGTTGCCTTTGTACTCTGCCCCTCTCCTCCCCCTCCAGACCCTGCAGTTACCATTTTCTTTTGAAATGCTGGCTGAACAAAGGGTTTCTCAGCCCTGCATGCCCAGAGATGTTAAATGCATTTATTTATTCCCTGGGCATGCATGCTGGAAAAATACAATTACCCAGTCTCCACGACCATGAACCCTGGTTAGGCTGGTTCCACAGGGAGTTTGTAGACAATAGAGGATGGGGATGGGCAGGCCTCCAATCTCACAGGCGTCGGTCCGAAGAGCAAAGTCATTGTCTGCCCAGACAGAGGCCAGAGGGAACACAGAAGAATTCTGCTGCCAGTGCTCAAGGGCCAAAGCGTAGAATGTCTTATTCTTAGAACATAATGGCACACATCTGCAGCATATAACTATCACTCTAAACAAGCGTATTAAGTGGACCCAGTGGAGCAGGCTGGGGGGAGGGGTAAGGTGAGGTGACGCTAAGAGGCGCTGACCATCCAGAGAACAGCCAGGCTGACGCTAAGTCACCCACCGTCTCCTCTGCCAATGATAATACCTGCTGTCACACTGCTTGATCCGGTGTAGCCAAAGAGATAAAGTTGAAGCACCGTTGAGTGAATGCCTCCAGTGATGTGTGTCCTGGAATCCACGTGCATCCTCGCCCCCAGTATGTGCAGTAATTTACTGAACATGTACTGTAGAATAAATGCATAGTTTTATTTATTCGGGTTTATCACACAGTATACTGTTCGGCCGGAAAACATCAGCATACAGTACAGCACAATATTATCCATCGAAATCCCCCCATTAGCCGTTTTCTTTTCTGAGGAAAAACAAAATGAAAAGTTTTAATGTACGGTAATGGTCAGCCCCCTAAAGAAGTACCCAGCCAGCCCCACCAAAATAATGCGGCAACAATACAGTACTCACCATACTATTTCCCATTCAGCTTGCGCCGGCGCCGGTCCATTGCCAGTACAGCTTTCTTCATCACCCACGTCGATAGTTAGCAGCGGGACTAGCCCACCTGTAGTCAGCAGGTGAGGCGGGAAATCGCTTAGGTACATGCAAGCTTCATCAAAACTGGCCGCGAAATCCGACTCTGTCTCAGGGTTGTCACTGACACTGGGACCGTCATTGGAAGCCGGTGCTGGTGCTGGTGCATTGCTTGGCAGGGATTGTCGCTTCTTAGTTGGTTTTAACACGACCCTTCGCCTTTTGCCGCCTCCATGATCATAGATACGGGAAAAACCCTGTGACACACACCAATACCCTCCAACAAATTTTGGCTCAATACGGTGAAAACAGGGGTCACTACATAACCTTTTCCTTATTGCACGCTTCCACAAATGAGGAGTTGGCGAAAATTTGTAAAAGTCATAGTTTTCGATAAAATACTGATACATTTGAACAACTGTTGCCATCTTATCCTCTGTTGCATTAATAGCGGCCCATATTAAATAAGCATAACTTCTGTCAGGTTTTTGGAACACGGGCTGCTGCACTTGGACACTCATGCTGAGTCTCTGGAGAATAGTGTACTGTAACTGAAACAGGTCTTTGTCTTTATTTAATACAGTATGTAAAGCCTAAATTGATACATTTTTGCAACTCTTCCTTCAGTCTCAAGGCCAAGGCCAAGTTACTGTACAATGGCACACTGTGATACAGTATCTTTTTTAAACGAAACAACTGCAAGCCCACACATTACTGATTCGGCGCTTTACAAGTCATGAGTTTATGCCATCTGGTGGACACGCGAAGCATTGCAGCCTAGTAAATCCTTCTCATTATCATTTAACAGATCAGGCCCCCGTCAGCCAGGCATGAACCGTGGCTGGGAAGGCAAACGCAACGAAGCATGCAAGAGGTGAGCAGCGGCGGATTCCAGGTATCTGCCAGGTACAAACTGGGCATTTGCTCGAATAAAGTGTGTCGGTGCAGTACATATGAATTACCAATAAAATTCAAGTTGGAAAAAAATAAAATGTAAAATCAATGAATGTATTGATAAATTCCGGGTTAAGCCCATCTTGTTACCCCTGAAACCCTTGTGGTCCCTGGCAGCTGCATAGCACCATAAGCCATTTCCATGGGTTATAACATGTAAAATTTAAAGTGTCCCCTGTTTTTCCACTTTTCATATTCACTTTATCCCAGACTCATGACACTTTCTGTGTGCAACTCTTATGTGGGAATTTTTGGTAGAAATGCAGTGGTTTTGTTTGCAGGAGTTTGGGGGACAAATATACCTGTAGTCAACTAATTATCCCCGGTGTGCAGGCATGATTTTCTTGTATGCGGGTTGAATTACACTGTGGCTGCCCTGTATCCCCCAGACTCCAGGTTTTCAAGCTCAGATATCCCAACTCTATTTCCCTCATATATATGGGTTTTCCCAAAGTATATCATGTATTTAAATATGGTTTATCATGGTTGTGCAATTTCTGTAAATGTCTATTCAGTCAGTACAGGCTCCATACAAGTTCCGGGAAGTCTGGATAGATATCGGAGTTCAAAGAGGAGAGAGGATGTGGGGTGTTATGTGGCTAGAGCATGGTGAAGTACTGTATCTGGAGAACAGAGACCCCCTGTGGGGAGGACACTCTGATCTGCCAGAGTCAGTTGAGCCTGCAGTAGGTGGCAATGGGTTGACTGGGGGAATCCAGAGAATATCAGTGTATTTCCCATTGGTCAAATCATATGTCCCACCCATTTGGGCAAGCTGACCTGGCTTAACTTTCCCCCTCCTCTGATGTCAGCCAAAGAATGAGCCCCTATTCCTAATAGGTAGTGGGAATAAATTCCCACACTCTGATTGGTTGTTCCTCCATGCTGAACATAGAACAGTGGAGGGTATGTAAGGAGGTAGCCGACTGAGATAGCCATACCTTCAACTGGCTTGTGTCGATGAAGCTAGGTCAGGCTTTTCAAAGTTGCTCTGTTTGAAATTGTTGAGCAACTGGCTTTGTTTTGAAGCTAGGACAGTCTGCCCTGCAGGGACTAAGTCAGATGTGAAGTCAAAGTTCTGAGAATTGAACATAGCGGTCGCGGCTAGGATCTTTAGCCGAAAAGAGGACCAGGAAGCCCAGGTGTATATCTTGGTCAGGGTAAGCCTTCCGAAGCAGGCACCTATTTGAGCCTAGATTTCACTACCCAGACCCCCAGTAAGTGTGTATGTTGTCTCTATTTTGTGTATTCATTGTGTGCATGCGGGTTTACCCGAATAAACTTCATTTTGTTTTATTACCTTGTTTTGCCTAGTGATTGATCCCGGTATAAATATGTAAAAAGTCCTGATCTCCCGTGACAAGATGGAAAAAAATAACGTTCCAAAGGGATCTTTAGGGCTACCAGTCGAGCAGAGTGAATCGTTGGACATATCAATGCTTTGAAGCACAATGTGGTTCATTGCCCTTCCCGAGAATATTCCACACTAGAAGTTATTATCATCAATCCTCAGACTCTAATCACTCTGATTTTTTAGAACGAGGATACTCACAACATCCCTCACCGATCATGACCAGTCTCACGGGAGACCAGCTGTATTATCACACTACCACTGGGATCACTATCACCAGACAGGGCACAATAGTTGAATAAACAAAAGTTTATTCTGGCAAGCCAGCAAACACACAAATCACACAATCACAGTATGACACTCACCAAGTGGGGCAATAATCTAGCCTCAGGCAGGTGCAGGAGCCTGCTTCGGAAGGCTTGGCATTAACGGCTTCTTCCCCGGCTTCTCTGTGCTCTTCTGCAAGCAACACTTTTAAAATAGCCCACCAGCCGTGACATCACTGTCTCCGATCCACTCTGCAAACTTGTATGCTACTGTGATCGGCTGTGCTCCTTACATAGGCCTAAGTCTCCTATCTTTTTTGCTGGAGCAGAGACCACCGGCCAATCAGAGCACAGATTGTGATGGTGCAGCCAATCATAGAATGAGTGCTTGTCCGGTTGCACCAATTAGGGCAGGTGTCCGGCTTATTGACTCTGGACTGCTTCTCGGGGTGTGAGCTGCTGGCGGGTGGGAAATTAGATCTGGCCAATGGAAATCATGCCTTCGGGCTGAGACCCAGTAAAGGATCCCCTGGCCAGCCCAATTTCTCAGTGTCTCGGGGAACAAAGGCTCTGAACCGTCGATTACCAGTTCCTGGACCTGAATTACAGCCCTTCCCCACTCACCATTTTCCAGGTACTCAGCTGCTCCCAAGCTCTGTCACGGACAGACATTTCTCTGGATGCAGCCCAGCTAAGTGAATTACTGTGTCTGCATACAGATAAATGCTAGCAACACAAAGGACAATGCTGGATTATTAACTGTGTGGGGAAAACACAAACACAGGGAAAGACAGTGATTTTTTACAATCCCAGCTCCCCAAGATAGATAGTTTCCCCCCTTGTAGATATCACACAGTGATTATCTCTTTTCTGGAAGAGATTTACACAAAACACATTGCACAAAGGCCAAAATGACCCTGACAGATGTGGCAATTAAACATGGATTTGGGGTAGCCTGCCTGGCTTAACTTTTATTATGTTTTGCTGGCTACCCCTACAGTCACAACCGGTCTAACGTGGAAATAAATTTTGGGGCCTATGCAGAGAGCAGCGAATTTTAAAATTGGCGAATTTATTAAAAAGTAGCTTTTTTGGAGAGTTTTAATCTCCATATGCAGAAAAGTGCGAATTCTGCTATGTTTAACATGGATGCGTGTGGCGAGTTTAAATTGGCGAGATGCGCGCTTCAGAAATGTGTTAAAACAAATTTGCGCCTTTTTTTTCCCCTTTGCAATGGCCGCGAGCGGCAGTTTTTTTTGGCGAGGCAAAACGGAGACAATCGCGCCATTTTATTGGCGCGAACAGCCGCTAGATGCCGTTCGCGCCTCTCTGCATACGGATATTTTTAAAACTGGCGAGATTGAGGTTCTCGCCAGCCGCGAGGCGAGTTTTACAAATAGAAAAGAAAAATTGGCGCGTTTTTCGGAACTCGCCATTTTCTGCTGCTTTCTGCGCGATTTTCTCCAAAAAATGGCGAATTTCGAAATAGCGCTGCTCTCTGCATAGGCCCCTATATCGGATAAGGACACAAATGCAGGTCAGCTAAGAGTCGGATTGTCACAAGATCACAAAGCCTCAGGTTTTACCAATGGTGAATATTTCTGATTTATATTCTCATGGACATAGAGACTAATAAGATGCAAAAATAACTGATTTGTGCCCACAAATCGGGTTGATATTTTTTTTTAACTTGATTTGGATTTGATGAAGTTATTTCGGAACTTTCTTTGGAAAGCATTATTTGTGCCTACCGGAGTACGCTCTTCTTCGGACATGGTAGTTACACAGGTTAACACACTTACCAACAGTATGACTACAAGCATTGATAATTATGTTATTAGTCAATGAACGTCTACCAGGGGTGCTCGGCAATGGCTTCCCCAGCTGACAGGATATCTCCCCCTGTGCTGGCACCGCTCTGGCTGGGGAGGCAGCAAATGTGCATGGCCCGATCTCCGCCCCTGGATGCTGTTGCCTTTGTACTCTGCCCCTCTCCTCCCCCTCCAGACCCTGCAGTTACCATTTTCTTTTGAAATGCTGGCTGAACAAAGGGTTTCTCAGCCCTGCATGCCCAGAGATGTTAAATGCATTTATTTATTCCCTGGGCATGCATGCTGGAAAAATACAATTACCCAGTCTCCACGACCATGAACCCTGGTTAGGCTGGTTCCACAGGGAGTTTGTAGACAATAGAGGATGGGGATGGGCAGGCCTCCAATCTCACAGGCGTCGGTCCGAAGAGCAAAGTCATTGTCTGCCCAGACAGAGGCCAGAGGGAACACAGAAGAATTCTGCTGCCAGTGCTCAAGGGCCAAAGCGTAGAATGTCTTATTCTTAGAACATAATGGCACACATCTGCAGCATATAACTATCACTCTAAACAAGCGTATTAAGTGGACCCAGTGGAGCAGGCTGGGGGGAGGGGTAAGGTGAGGTGACGCTAAGAGGCGCTGACCATCCAGAGAACAGCCAGGCTGACGCTAAGTCACCCACCGTCTCCTCTGCCAATGATAATACCTGCTGTCACACTGCTTGATCCGGTGTAGCCAAAGAGATAAAGTTGAAGCACCGTTGAGTGAATGCCTCCAGTGATGTGTGTCCTGGAATCCACGTGCAACCAGCAAAGGTACCGGAACAGCCAAACAAAGAAGCGGTGCACTGAGCTAAGTAGAGAACCACACGCAGCTCTAACAAAAAAACGACTAATTTATTGAAAAAAAGGGAACAAACATCATGAAGCTAGGAACCTCTTACGCGTTTCATCCCGCAAGGGACTTTGTCAAAGAGTAAGTGGTGAACCTGCCTGTTCTGTTCTGACTGACAGATTAAATCTGTCAGTGGTGATATTGGATACCGAGGCTTGAGCCTCATTACTCTAAGTTCTATTGTTGAGTATATTGTCGCACACTTTAGAAAGCTTCTTGATCTGTGTTACTTGCCACAGTTGAGTTAGTTTCACAGGGTCAGCGCTGTGATGGATCGTGGGTAGCGGTCAAATGGGTTTGCAGAGATCGCAGCAAGCTTCTTGATCAGCGGATTTGAGTTCTGGTCCAGTTCCTTGTAGAATTTCTCGTTGAGCTTCTTTAGATGTTCATCCAACATCTCGATGCCCAGCTCCCTATGAAGGTCCGCTATTCTTGTAGGAAGTGGTGCGTTGGACGCAATCCGCAGCGCCTTGTTCTGTAGTTTTTGATGAGATGATCTGAGCCGTTGGTGGCAGCCACTCCACACCGGGGAGGCGTATGTCATTGTGGGTCTATTGATCGCCTTGATCACGTTGACTTTGCTCCGGATGGGCATGGTCCTTGTCTTCAGCAGGGGGTACAGTGCTGCCAGCTTGGCTGTTGCCTTCTGTTGAGTCTTCTCAATTTGGTTTCTCCAGCTTAACTTGCTATCTAGGATTACCCCTAGGTAACAGCTGTTTGGCTCCCATTTGATTGCCTCTCCGTTGAGGCTGATTGGCGGGTGTGTCTTGATCTTCCTTTTGGTAAACAGTGTAGCTGTGGTCTTGCTGGAGTTCAGTCCTACTTGCCAGTCGCTGTACCATGTTGATAGCATGTCTAGTGCTTTCTGGATGTTCTTAGCTACTTCTTTCTCGCTGAAGGACTGGGAGATGACTGCCACATCATCTGCGTAGTGTGCCAGTTGAGTCTTGTGGAGGTCTGCGGGGATGTCATTCATGAAGAGGTTGAACAGGAATGGTCCCAGGACTGATCCCTGCGGCACACCTGCGCAGATGGGGCGTGAGTGGTGAACTATCTCATACACCTCTATATACCACCAGCTTGACTGTGATAGGTCAATAATAAATTGATTTAGAACGGCAACTCCTATATGCAGCTGTAGGTTAATTAATGAGACTGCCGTTCCATCTATACAAGCATAGTGGTGTGTAGAAGGGGAGAGAATGATAACAACATACAAGTGTATACATAGTACATATATAACAACAAATAAACAACTTATTGCAAAACTACTGTAAAATAGTATAAACAGTAGTAGCAAAAGATCATTTAAAACCAACATTCAAGCAACATAGATGAAAACAAGGAATGGATTAGAATATAAAGAAATTATATAATAAAGAAAGATAAACGACAGGTAAAAAATATATATCATATGACAATAAGCAATATTGAAAAGTATATTATAACCACTCAACATAATAAAACAATTATAATAATCATAAATAATAACCTGTCTTATATCAATATAAATGAAAGAAATAAAAATAAGAAATTGTCAAAAATGAAAACAATAATAAAGAAGATAAATATAAAAATAAATATATTAATAATAGAAATATAGCATATCATAAATATACTGATAATAAAGTATACATAATATCCCATATGGTGAGCAACAGCATATATCTAAATGACATTATAACAACACCAGAGAAGCAAAAAGCAGAAGCAAGCAAAAACTTAAACATATTTCTTTAGTTAGACTAGGAAATGTTTAAGCTCCCAATCGGTATTAATACCGTAGGGATGCAATGTATTCATGATATAGATCCAGTGCCCAGACAGAGCCACCTATCTCACCAAGAGATAGTGAGCTGGCACTGAGAACAGGAGGGAGGGAGGCGCTGTTCTCATTGTCTGGTTCATAATTCCCACCTTCCTTGCCTCAGCCTCCCTGTCACACCCTCAGACCGGATTGGCCAACACAGATGAGCCCTCATTCTGTGATTGGCTCCCCATTCAGCATCAATGCTGGGATTGGTCGTTGCCCCGTTCTCCATGATTTTCCATTGAGAACTGCAACCTAGAAAAGCAGCGACCAATTTGAGTTCCACAAGCCTCTCCTGGGTTGGCGTGAAGATAGACTAAGCGGGGGGCTCTGAGGATGTGCCAGAGACACCTGAAGTCGAGGCTGCTTGTACGCCAAGCTGGAGATTTGAAGTTACCTTTCCACAACTTGCATCCAGCGGTGCTTGGAAACTCATGACCTACGGCAAAAGTGGAATCTGCTCCGTTAAAGTCATGTTGGTGGCGTCGGCCGAAATTAATACCCGTTTATTTGTTTATCTCTGTGTCCTCTCTGGTGCTTGATCCCACAAAAGAGTCCCGGTCTCTTGCCAGAACACATTAGAAATAAAGCATTCCATTTACATGGGATGCAAGGTGCAACCAGGCATGCAAAAAAAACCCTGTATCTCAGGGGCCTTGGAGCCAGATGAACCCAAGTGACAGGGCGTAACCTTTATTAACCGGTCCCTGGGTCTCATTCCATCACAAGCATAGCTAAGGTCTCTGTACTTAGGGAGGAGCCAAAGTAGACGCCGGCCTGTTTACACATTCAGCTACCTGTGTGGAAGCGGAAGCGGTGACGTCACCGCGCTGACACCGGAGCATCGCGAGATACACGCGGCTACCGGCAAGGACTGCCAGGTACTGGTGTTTGCTGCTGGACAGCCGGGTCGGGCGCTCCTATTGATTTTAGAACTCACTGTGTCAGTGAGTATATGTCTGTTTGTGCATTGGAGGTATTAAAAGGTTTTTAGGTATTGCGCAATCCTCTGCCCCCTTTTTTATCCCTGGTTGGAGTTGCATATACAGGAATACGGGAGTGGACACAGATGACAACACCTGGAGAAAAAGATTCTATCTGAGCCTATCCGAAGACGGCGCACCTCGTGGGGTTTGTGCTGTGCCTGAAAACGCTGGGACTTGGAAAATCACAGATTCTCTCCACTGCATGCTGTCTGCTTTGCATCTAGTAAGTAGGTACTGGTTGAAGCTGTATATGGGGGAATTCATTTGATGAAACAATACTGCGCAATGTTTTGTCCATGGTTTTTATCATACACCACAGGATAACAGTCTGCAGCAAAAAAGAAAAAAACTCCTCCCGTTTTTCTTCACAAATCTTGGGAACTGAGTCCATTTACCACTCAAACATCTGAAAGGAAGGACTCCACTCTCATCACTTATATCCTTTATTTTTATGGACATTGCTTTTTATAGTAATATTCACATATATATATATTGTACACTTTGCGCCAGGTTATTTTCTATATTTCTATATTCACTATTGCATCCAGCGGTGCTTGGAAACTCATGACCTGCGGCAAAAGTAGAATCTGCTCCGTTAAAGTCATGTTGGTGGCGTCGGCCGAAATTAATACCCGTTTATTTGTTTATCTCTGTGTTCTCTCTGGTGCTTGATCCCACAAAAGAGTCCCGGTCTCTTAACAGAACACATTAGAAATAAAGCATTCCATTTACATGGGATGCAAGGTGCAACCAGGCATGCAAAAAAAACCTGTATCTCAGGGGCCTTGGAGCCAGATGAACCCAAGTGACAGGGCGTAACCTTTATTAACCGGTCCCTGGGCCTCATTCCATCACAAGCATAGCTAAGGTCTCTGTACATGCAGGGCTGAGAAACCCTTTGTGCAGCTCGCATGTCGAGAGAACTGGCAAATTCTGCGACTGGAGGTGAAGAGCGGTGCAGGAATACAAGGGGGAGTGACCGTGGGAGAAGATCAGACCAGGGGGCAATCAACCCAAAAAGCAGAACATTTTGTCATCCATCCAAATATCCGGACGCCGAGCCCAGCATGGGACATCCTGTCAGCCAAGGAAGCCATTGTTGGGCCCCGTTGGCGGATGCTGCTCCCATTGGCCGATTCATATTTCTTTCTGCTGCCCTTTAATTTGCAATCACCCACTTCAAGCCCTGATTGGCCAGTTCAGACAAGACCATGTGTCCTGAATGGCTCCTGTGCATCATTAATGCTGTGATTGGCCGCAGCCCTGTTTGCCATGATTTGCTAGGGAAGCAAGAAATCTATGAAATGGGAACCCAATCAGTTTCAGATCTTATTCTGATCCTAACGTGGTGATAGATTAAGCTGTGCCCCCTGAGACTGTGCCAGAGACACTCAAAACTTAGATTGTAAGCTCCTCGGAGCAGGGACTCCTCTTCCTAAATGTAATGTTTGTCTGAAGCACTTATTCCCTTGACCAGTTATTTATATATTATGTGTTATTTATATGATTACCACGTGTATTACTAATGGGAATTGCTATGTACATTAATGGTGCTATACAAATAAAGACATAGGGGGTCATGCACTAAGCTCCGTTAAGTCATTTTTAGAGCGCAAAGTGCTCTTAGAACCTGATGTTACGCTGAACACGATGCACTAAGCCACGCAAACAGGCACTTTGCGCTCTAAAACTGACTTTTTTCAGGAAATATTTCAAAGTCCAACTTTGTTTGCGTTAAATTCTGCCCTTAAGCGGGATGCACTAAGCTACGTAACCTTAGCGTACGCGAAAGTTGCGTTCAACAGAACACGTCAGCTCAAGGTAGACGCAAAAAAAGCTGGAGAGATCGGGGTCACGCGGGTGTCCCCGGCTTACCCCGCGAGAGTCCCGGGGTACCCGCGGGCCTGCGGTACCAATGTTGTGCTTACAAAAATAGTAAACATTATTTCTAACTAAATACACCCCCCTAACACATACAGTACAATAATGTGCAAAATAACTATTATTCAGATATGGATAATAGATTATTTGCCCATTATTAAATACTGCATTAGCATACATAAATAAAGTAAATAAATACAGTTATACTTACCACAACAACAGGTCTCTCTGTCCTCCGTTGAAAGAAAGCATACAGAATATACATAATAAAGACATTCTAATGGCCCCTAACCCCTTAATCACCTTAGCGTTTACTAACCGCTATAGTCATTAAGGGGTTAACCCAGCCTGCCCCGATACACACCCGGGAGGCCTAAGCACCCACCCTGAACTGACTATACCCACCCTGTACCCATTGAGTAGTATAGTGGTACATCATACCCATATAATAATAATAATATGGGCATGATAAGCCTCTATAGCACTCAACGGGCACCCTAATTACAATACATTAATGCACCAGATACACAATAATAAAACCTAACTCCAAAAAAACATACTTCACTAAATAAAAACAGTAGCCAGCTAATCCAATGAATACAAGCAATAACAACATCAACAATGAATTAATTAAACCATTAACCAATCAAAACAATTAATTCCTAAACCAACTCAAAATGAATAGTAACACTAACCAATCAAGCCAATTAATTACTACAACATTAATGAATGTAAACATTAAAAGACAAAGAAATACATTCAAACACTATCTGAAATAACAATTAAATGCATTAGCTAACATAATACAACATTAACTACAAATGAAAACCAATCGCAAACATTTTATTAGCATTAAGCAGGAAAAAAAAAAACAATGACATCCACATAAGAAACTGACATAAAAAAAACCAACAGCAATAACAAGCCACAAATGCCCCCCAAATATTGTCATAATAATGTATTAATCTGTACCTTAAAGGGGTACAGATTAATATATTATCAGTCAATGTGCCTCCCCCCAAAAATAAAAAAACACATCCAATGAAGAAACCTGTTAAAATAGACATTTACAAACATTGAATATATTACTTACCATTAGTAGCGGTGGCCCTCCGACTCCCGGGGTAACAGGAAGCTCACGTACCTTGAAGGCCTCAAACAGCATCCGATGCCATCGCCATGAAGATGCGGCTCAGGTACCCAAATCTTCATTTTTCTTTCTTTAATCACCTTCTTCTATCTTCATCTGTCACCATTTCTTGATATTCTTTTTCTTCTATCTTCATCTGTCAATCCAAAAAGAAACCATGGTAAATCCCAACCGATGTTGTCTCGTCGTCCTCTTGGGCTCAAACGAGGCGTCACGGCCTTAAATGGGGCTGTGACGTCACATTTAGCCTCAAAAGGGTTAACAGCCACCTGATTGGCTGTTAAACAAATGTTTCGACTTTTTTTTTTTTTTTTTACATGACATCACTTAAAGGGAATGATGCCAGCCAATCAGAATGGCTGTGCTTCATTTGCCTTTAAGATGATTTCACTAAATCCAAGATGGCTGGTGTCACATGGTATCACACGGCGTCCACACTCTGATTGGCTGAAATACCATGTAACGCCGGCTTTGTGACGTCATCTTAAAGGCAAATGAAGCACAGCCATTCTGATTGGCTGGCATCATTCCCTTTAAGTGACGTCATGTAACAAAAAAAAAAAAATTATAGCCGGAACATGGTTTTAACAGCCAATCAGGTGACTGTTAACCATTTTGAGGCTAAATGTGACTTCACAAGCCGTATTTAAGGCCGTGACGCCTCATTTGAGCCGAAGAAGACGACGAGACAACAACGGTTGGGATTCACCATGGGGTTTTTTGGACTGACAGATGAAGATAGAAGATAAAGAAGATCAAGACATGGTGACAGAAGAAGATAGAAGAAGGTGATTAAAGAAAGAAAAAAGAAGATTTGGGTACCTGATCCGGATCTTCATGG